>NW_016107488.1:3555894-3624513 GCF_001604975.1 Cebus imitator | reverse complement strand
AAAAGATATTGAAAATGGTTTAAGTTATATTTCAGAAAGTATATCTCAACTGAAACTTAGGAAATGTTTATAAGGTGTGCCTTATAATTCATAAATATCATACATAAAATATTTAAGCGAATAAACCCAGACCAAAAAAGGTATAAAAAGCATAACCTAACTTTATTAGTAAATGTCTTTTTAAAGCAAATAGAATAGTTTTAAAGATAATACCAAAAGCACAGGTTCTGAGAAATATTTCAGAATGCCCACTAACATTTTATCTCCCAGGAGGAGAAAGCAATTTGAGAAACTGCTACCCTAGATCTAGACCAATCAACTCTTAAGATTCAATAGTGAATGAAAAAGAGAAAATCCTTAGGTTCATGGTGATCAGAAAAGAGGAGACTGGGCATATTTATCCTATTCACGAACCTACTTTAGGTCTTAGGAAGACAGAGTTTAAATAATTTATACAAAAATATAGGGAAGATTCCTTGACAAGAAACTCAGGAAGGACTGGAGTTATGTAGTTTACAAAATTCTATGAATTAGGTCTTGATAACTCAAAAGAGATTTTAATTTAGGATATGGGCAATTTTATAAATTAGAGGGCAAAGGACTGTATAGCCAATAAATGACTCTCAGAAAAATGCCCAGCTATTTGGAAAATGATTCAGTTTGCGCCTTTCATCATGCTATTCCCAAAAAATAAGTCTTAGCACAGCTGGATCAAAGATTTACATGTAGAAAACAGGACCTTTAGAGAAGTGACCCAGATGGAAATGCAGGTAGATAATGAATTTTAAGCAAAGGTAATGGCAAGAAACCTGTCGATTCCAATGATGAACAATACCTGTTAATGATTGTTAGGACTCACTTTTAAAAACTGCTAACAAATTCCATCCCTGTTTGTAAACCTCGAGTCTTGAGTGAACACATTAATAAGTAACCTAACATTTACAAACTCTGGATTACTTTCATTGAAGTTTACAAATCAAGAACTTAGGATCAAGTCACTTTTCACTAACATCTGACAATGTTAAGGAGAACTTACCGACAGCAAATGACAGCTTTGCATGATAAAGCCAAGTCCAGGAAATACTGTCGTACTCCAAAGGTTAAGGCATATTTGAGGGTTTTCCCATCAATTATAAGAGCAAAATCATTCTCTTTCCGGAGAGCATCACCAAGGGTAGTACAGTGACGACTGAGAGTTTCCCTTGTTCCCTGGAATATTAAACAAGCAAAAAATGCCATCAACATTTACTCCCATTTGTTCTACTACGACGCCTGAAAGATATTTGGCAACTACATTTAGTTCTTTTTAGTGCTTTTGATGTTTCAAATTGCTTTCACATACCTCCAGTCATTTGATTCTCACTAGCCCCTCTGGAGCCCAGACAGTTGTTATCAGAAAACGTTAGCTACTTGATTGAAGTCATACATCTGTTCCTAGCAGGGCTGGGACTAGACTACAAGTCACCCATTCCTCAGAGGATTCTGTAGTCTTTGCTCATTATTCTAACCACGACCATGCAATTACAGTACTACAAACATATTTTCAGTAAATTATTTTGCTAAAAAGTTGTGTTAATTTATGAGCTAGTCAAAGTTGTTTCTCCATGAATCAAGGGAAAAAGTTGGGGAATATATGCATCACGTAACTACATTTTGGTCAACAGGCTGCATATCCCATGGTGGTCTCATAAGATTGTAAGACCATATTTTTACTGTGCCTTTTCTACGTTTAGATATACAAATATCACTGTGTTACAACTGCCTACAGTATTCAGTACAGCAACAAGCTGTACGGGCTTGTAGCCTAGAAGCAATAGGCCTTTTGTATAGCCTGAGTCTGGAATAGGCTATGCCATCTAGGTTTGTGCAAGTACCCTCTATGATGTTCATACAATGACAAAACTGCCAAATGTCGTATTTCTCAGAATGTATCCCTTCATTAAGCAAACTGTAATTTAAATAATCTATGAGCATCCTTTCAAAAGTCCTCAATGCTATGAATTTAATTCCTAGTAACTAAGAGAGGAAATGCAGAATCTGTAAATTCTTGCCACTTTTATGAACTGGCTTTGGTAACTTTAATCATCATTTCATGATGCTATATTTTAGTTGGGGATGGTGAACTGTGACTTGGTAATCTTGATGGATCAAATGAATGAAGAGTTCATTTTCAGGCACAATAAAAGCCTTTAGTGTCAAGGACAGCTTTCTTCATCTCAACTATACAGAAGGGATGTATTTGTCTCCCTTTGTCACTGTTTTCCCAGCTCTTCAAAGGGATAAAGTTTCAATATATTTAACTTTTCTCCCCACATCCTATAGATTCTTCCCATAACCTAACGGAGCCAATTTTCTATCTCACAAGAACCCTACCATGGTGAAGAAACACAACACTGGCTTTGCCCAAGGAAATATAATGAATAATTTCCCTCCTATCATATTTTTGTTCTGAATGCTAAGCCTGCACTTATTTGTAAAATAAATACAAATGTATGTATTTATGTAATAAAATATACCTACAATAAAAATACAGTACACTTATATAACAATTTTTATTATGTTCATGGGATTTACAATTATTGTTCCAATTTAAGCATGTTGTTTTATATATATATATATATATATATATATATATAGAGAGAGAGAGAGAGAGAGAGAGACAGAATCATTTTATAGTTATTTCACAGACGGAGAAGCAAAGGCATAAGTAATTAAAATTTTACGTTGGGGATTTTTGAAGGTGTTTTTACATTTGTATGCAAATGTGGTTCACACCATGTTCTAGAATATCAGAATCTTTTTACCAAAATAACAGAACCATGTTGTACTATAAAGATTGCCCAACGTTTCCAATGCTGAAGTTTCACTTATCAGTTGCCCTGTTCCCCATTACACACAGTGACAGGAAGGACCACCATATAGCAGCATTCTTTACAAAATTTGCTGTTCACACTTTACATTGGGGATGGGGAGAGTGTAGCTGTTCTACTTTACAAGCCTCACCCTCCTGTTTCCTGCTGGAAATTTTTGGCCCAAGAGGACTTGAAGTGAAAAATGCTGGTAATAATTCTGCAAGCAAAATTTACTAATGACAATCTATAATAGATTTCCCCTGGATTATCTTAAAAGCAAATTCATATAGATTGAATGAACAAATAAGTCAATGAACTGATAAAAGGTATTTAGCACATACTACATTACTAGGCACAGTTCTGCAGGCTACAAACAGAGATGCAACATTTAAGTTAACACTTGGTACCACCCCGAGCTGGAGGCACTACTGTTATCTCCACTCTGCAAATGAGAGTGTCTCAGCTCCTTGCTCAGAAATATGTGGCTACCAAGTAGTAACATCAAAGTGAGAATTAAATTTCTGTAGGAGCCTGTCCTTTTCCATAGTAGCCTGTCCTTTTCCATACAATCCATAAAAAAAAAAAAAAAAAACAAAAAAAAAAAAAAAAACAAAACCAAACTTCAGACAGTACCAGGCACAGCAAGTTATAAATGGAATGCCCACACCAGTCCCTCTGTTGCTTCCCTTGAGTCCTCATCTGTCTCTCATCTTGTCTTTACCGCCAACAGAGATTTCTCTTTATAAAACAAATTTAAAACACAAATCTTGTCTCTACTTGCTTTAAAGTTTTTCTAGGGCTTTCTACAGCTGACAAAATAAAGTCCCAACTCCTTAAAATGGCATATAAGGCTTTCTACAATCTGAGCCTAACACACTTTCCTTCCCATTGCCCTTCACAATCTTGGTTCCTTTTGTTTCCCTCTCCCTGGAATTGCCCTCCTCTCCAGAGGCTGCCTTCAAAAACCAATCTTACCCAGGTTCAGTCCACGCTACCATGTGTAACTCATTCTACCCTCAGGAAAGACCGCGTTTTACCTGTTTCTTAGCAACAAAGGCAGTGTCTGCAATTTCAGATGCTCAGGAAATACATATTTATTGAATGCGGGCATTGATACATTCTGATTTCATCCCATTGGCAATGCTCCATTTCCCCCTTTTTATGACTTCTGATTGGAGAAAGAAAGAGAGCGAGAGAGACAGACACACAGAGAGAAGTCTTCTTGCTCCCGAATTTTCTAGGGAACAAATAATCTATTACTTTAACAGACTTTCAAACAAAGGCATTGCTGACTAAAATGCCTCTGTATTTTCTTTTAAGCTATTGTCCAAGTGATTCCTGAGCTGAAAACCTGAAATGAAACCTAGGACAGACCTCAGGAGAACTTTCAACTTTCTTGAAAGCTCAGCTGCAAAATAAGACTGAAAGTCAAGTAAACCCCAGAACTGTGAAATGCCCTCATGAACCAAGTGGGGGATGCAGTCCTGTGGTTCCCACTCTCCCTCCTTTCTAAGGCATTCTCTAACACCTTAAAATTTGTTGAAAACTCTCTAAACTTGTGGCATTAGTACCCCTGTGCTTTGCTGGTGACTGTCGCAGTTCTCTGGCAAATCAGAAGGTGTCAAGAGATGTGATAGAAATAACACTTCAGAAGATAAGTCAAAAACTTCCCACAGTGAATTCTCTCGTCAGCCCACCTAGGGTTCAAGGTAACAACAATAGAAAAAGCTGCAAACATTTTCTTATTTTATAGTTTTCTTTTGTAAGTAGCTCTGTTGTTAGCTGTGAGCTGCCAGTTACAAGTTATATTTTATCCATATTTACTGCTGGGAATATTTTCAAATTCTTTTATTTATGAAAGTTTATTGCTTCTCCCCTAAGTCCAGGAGCCATGCTTTATGGCTGCATTGCACTGAAGCTTATCTCCTGTAGCTAAGAATAAATTTATTACTATATTAGCTGTTGTTTTATTTTCTTTTTGGCTACTGAAGGGGGAAATTTTTAAATATTTAAACTTAGTGACTTGTGAAAGTGAAAATATAGCAATGAGAAGCTAAATCAGAAAAAGGATAAAAGACTACAACACAAGCACAATGAAATAAAAGGTCTCTATTTCCTTTTCTTCATATTTTCACTTGTGGGCTGAAAGTTCGAGATCATTGGATACATTGCAAGGTAAAGGCAATTTCGGGAGGACAGGCAAGGGGAAAGGCTAAGGATCAGACACTTAGCCAGGCAAGGGAGGGAGCCACAGTGGAAAGTGAGATTGTCGTGCCCCTTCCCTGACCTGCACCCTGTGTGGTCATTCTGGAGAATCATTCTGCTCTGCTCTCCCCATATCCACAGCACCACACAGAGCCCAGTGCTCACTGGAAGCCCTTAGCCTGAGCCTCCTACCATGCTTTCTTGCCTTGCCAATTCACCATTTAGGCCACACCCAACATGACTTCTTGGTTCTGTCTTGTTAACACAGAAAGGAAAAAGCCACCTCACTCACTCTTCTTATGTTGCTGCTTATCAGTGGTGATCCAGATTTTTATCTGTGCTTAGTGGATTCCATTTTTCCCAGAGGCTACTCCAGACCTTTTCTTCTCCTCTCAAGAGTCCAAATTTAACCCGTCACTTCAGCAAACATTGGCCCGTTTTACTGAGAACACTTATACATTTATAGCAGAAAGAATTCCCTCAGCTTTCCTTCCTTAACCTCAAAACTTCCCTTTACCTAATCCTCTGTAGTTCCTGAGCTGGGGGAACACCTGCCTTCTCATCTCTGTTTCTTTCATTTCTCTTTGCATCTTCATGCTCTCCACTGGCACTATTTCCTTTTTCTCTAAGCCTACCTAAAAGGTCACAATTTTCTTACTCTAAAAATAATGAACAAATAAACCAAGACACATTCCCTTGACCCTATTTTCCCTGAGTCCTCCAGGTGACATCAATACTTCTATCTTTTGGATCCCTGAAACACTTCATTTACAGTATACTTATACAAGGTAGCATGATGTCCAGTAGCTTATCTATTTATATCTCTATATTTCCTTTGGAACAGAGATCTTTGATGAAAAGTTAATAACAGAATAACCAAATTATTCATGATTGGAGAATATCTTATAGGAAGTTAAAGTGGTTTTCTTGTGTGACCATTTTAAGGAGTGTTTTCTGCTGCCTGTAAAACTCCTGTATAATTTTAAATACTCTGATTTAGAATAAAGAAAATGCTAATGTGCTTATCTCACAGAGAAAATGAAAAACAAAGAGGTCATTATGATCTAACATCTACTTTGGCCTTAAATAATTTAAACTGTCTAGTGAATATAATACAATGTATAGTTAAATCAGCTACTTAGTCATCAAATTAGGTTGTAGAACAGTGGGGGAAGGAGAAATAATATTTATTTGGTTTATAAGAAACATGTTTTGGAAAGAAAAATAAAAATAAAGAAACATGTTTGGCAGATAATGAAGCCAAGTAGAATTCCTCACATTGAGTCATTATTATAACCTAACAAAACAGGTAATAAGTTCATAGAATGCTCTTCAATAAAACAATGTAACAGCAATCTTTAAGAAATCAGAGACTAGCAGCTTTATGGCAATCTTTTTTGTTACTTTTTCATGACCTATGTTGAGGAAACCCTTGATAAAAATCACAGAGGGTGCCCTAGATAATGAAATCTGACACAGTTTTATACTGAAATAAATTAAAAGCCCTGATTTGTTTATAAAGTATCATAGCACGCAAGTTGTCATTTTCATTTTGGCAAAACTCTGCTTGGAACAGGCTAAAGAACCCACAGGCCAGATGTGCAAAGAACATGTGAGGCCACCTAAGAACTGTGTTTTTGATGGCCCCAAATGTAATGCTGCAGAAAGCACCTGCATAAAAATGGCCTTTTCAGCTTTCTAGCCCTTTTTTCCCCCGATTCCTTTCAGAGGTTTACAGAAAAGACAGTATTACTTAGGAACAATTCCAAGGAACGCCCTAGTAGAGAATGTAGAAACATCCCTAAGGAAAGAAAAAGAAAAGCCTGTAGCATTGACTCGACTGGTTAGCCAGGGGTTCACAGAGCAGAGATGAGGTGAAGATTATGGGTAAATAGTCCAACACGGAACAGCTAATGGTAGTGGCTTCCAGGTCTTGCTCTGAGGCTGCAATTACTTATTTGTATCTTCAAGTAAATAACATGTGATCTCTCATATATGTCCCAGAGGGTGTCTAGCAGCAAGGCTGACCCCAAACAAAAAAGTTAAAGAAAAAAGGCCTATCTATACTTATTTATTCAAAGTATACTTTGGCCTTTAGGTCCAAACACAAACAAATATCGAGCATCTATACGTATTCTTAGGACTCTGTTAAATGTGTGCAAGTCAAATGATAAACTTATGTTACAAGGAGGATTCTACTCCCAAAAAAGAAAAAAAAAATCAAAATTCTGCATTACACTTTGAGTTTCAGACACATCATTTAATAATGTATTTCTATTACAGAATGGGGGTTTGGATCCCACCAAAATTCGTATGTTGAAATCCTAACTCCTGTTTTGATGGCATCAGAAGGTAGGGTCTTTGGGAGGTGATTAGGTCACGAGGGTGGAGACCTCATGAATGGGATTAGGGTCCTTAAAGTGTTTCTGGAGAGCTCCCTTCTTCTTCCATCATGCAAAGACACAAGAAGACAGTCTATGAACCAGGAAGAAGGACTTCAAGAGACACCACATCTGCTGCCACCTTGATCTTGAAGTCCCTGGTCCCCAGAACGGTGGGCAACATATTTGGTGTTTAAGCCCCTCAGTCTATGGTATTTTTGTCAGTCTGAATGAACTAAGACATTTTTGTTATTCTTGGATTTGTTATTTTTCTTCATGAATTCACCACCAGTTAAGCAAATAAGCATACAATCAGAGCTAGCAACAAATCACTTTTGGAAGAAACTTTCACCTTTATCAGAATGAATATAAGTTCATGAAGCCTGTGCTTCCCTCTATAGTATCAGCAACACAAGTTTCTGTTTTCACTTCCTTTCTTTAGAAAGGAAAAAATGCAACAGAATGTTATAAAACATCTGCAAGAATCTTGCTGAACAAAGATGGTAACTCTACTGAAATGAGGTAGCTGTCTGGAGGCAGAGCTACTGTGACACAACTCTTCATAGCTGGTCAGCAGACACACACAAATTACCAAAGTGTAGAGAAAGCAGTGGTCTGTCTGTATCAAACAAATGTGCAGCTATGAAACAGTGGGATGTGAGAAAGTCCAGGCTGGCCCGTGAGGGTGCATACAATGGTTCTGGACACTGATAACATTTGAAATAAAATGCTGTCACATTGTAAAGAACTAAGTTCCAGAAGTCGAAACATACCCTATGGTCCAGAACTCCAGGTTTTCCTCAACTTGAGGTAGATGCAGCATATAAGGTAAAGACAAGCTAATCAAACATTTTTCACATTCTTGGAAAAGGGAAACTTAAATGTTATTTTGAAAAAATTCCCTAATGAATGATAAAAGTTAAACAAGAAATTAGAAATATCTTCTACCACTTACTTAAGACAGCAAGAACTCCAAAATCCTTTTGGATTTTGGGTAGCTACAGGTGCTAAGAGAGTTCTAGAAAGGATTATTATCACACATGTCAAAAAGTATTATGGATAAATTAATTTCATGGCCTATCAATAAACTCTTCACCAGAGGTATGTATCCATTTCAATGTACCGCCTCATGATTTTAGGTATTTTTTTGGTTTGACTAACTCTAGAAGGTAACTGTGTGATACTGGAAAGGCTTCCTCCAAATCCTTGCTCTGCCATATACTGGCTGTCTTTCTTCAGGTAGGTGACTTAACTTCTCTGAATCATGTTTTTCTCATTCATAAGATTGGGTTACTATCGATTTTGTAGAGTGACTATAGTGGTAAGATGTGCCAACTTCTTTATTTGTGAATAAAGTGCCCTGTCCAGTGCCTGGCATGAGGTGACATCCAGGAGAAGGCTAGTTCTTTCCTTCCTCTGGTATCAGGTCTAACAGTGGTATTAACACATGTCTGGCACCACAGCTTCCGCCTATAATCCCAATACTTTGGGAAGCTGAGGTGGGGGAATCACTTGAGGCTGGGAGTTTCAGACCAGCCTGGCCAACATGGTGAAACTTGGTCTCTACTAAAAGTACAATAATTAGCTGGATGTGACAGCCTCCTGTAATCTCAGCTACTGGGAAGGCTGAGGCAGGAGAATCACTTGAACCTGGGAGGCAGAGGTTTGCCACTGCACTCCAGCCTGTGCGACAGAGTGAGACTCCGTCTCAAAAAAAAAAAAAAAAAAAAAAGAAAAAAAAATCTGCAAATCGTCAAATGCTACACAACTTAGTAGAATCCAGCAGGGATGGTACCAGGATAATTTTAAGATTTCTTACAAAATCTCCCAATGGCAGTTTTATTTCAATTTACCTTTTCACTGTCAACATTCAGTACTAACAGCTACTTCTGGAAACCTATGTTCTCATATCTAGGAAAGATGGCATTATCCAGTCTCACGTGACATATAGTTCTTGATACATGGTAGGAGGACAAATATTTATATAACTAATCACTGCTTTTCTTTATCTCTTAATTTCTGTCTCCAACCTAATATAATTCTTAACTGAAAAAAACGTGAAAGTTATAAACTGATGTGGCATTTCTCTTTTATTATCTGCATATTTTTGCACAGATGACACATCAATATATGTATTTGTTTTAAAATAATTAATTATAAAGAAGACATCCAGGGCATGTTTTGCTGATATCTTCTTCAGACATAACACCATCAAATTAATTCTTAGGTTTTGTTTGTAAGGAGAGAAATAAATGTTTACTAGGAGTAAAAAACAAAAACAAAAACAAAACACCACCACCACCTTTAGTTTGCTAAGGCTCTACCTTTTAAAATTGGTAAATTAATTTAAAATGTCAAATAAGAGGATATATAAAAAAGAATCTTAAACTAACACTTACTTTATTAGCTGTTTTGGTGGTTTGTGGCCCCACCTCATCATCATTTAAGACGTGAGGTATTTACAAATTTATGGCTGAATAGTGTTTCATTCTGTCTCTACTTTTACACTCTCCAAATGTTCACACTTTAAAATTATGAATTAACGGAACATTCTAGGAACATTCTTAATAATACATTATGACCATATCAAGTATGGACAATGTTAGCACGTTCTTAAAGAGTGAGTTATTGCTCCCATAATAACATATGGATAAACCATTGGGCATTACTTGTTTTTCTACAATGTGTTATTGATTCAGTGGAACACTGGGCATTCCATATATTCCTACGTAACACATATATCAACTACTCCTCCAGCTACTGCAGGCGGTAGTAAAAGAACATACGCCTGAGAGTAGGGAGAAACTACATTTATGTACAACTGGCCCATTTAGTATTTATTCCAGTCAGGATCACTAGTTCTCTTTGACATAGTTCCCCCCACACCCCAACACATTATAAAATTAAAATTTATTTTAAAAAATTTGATTTTTTTTTTGGATGTAGTTTTTTTATCAAAAAGCTTTGGTGTTTCTAAACTCTTAGCCTGTACTAAGAACATAATGTTGAAAAACATGTGTGCATAGAATCAAGCCAATATAAAGTAATTTTTCCAAAATGGGTAAGGCAGACAGAAGGTGAAGTCATTAAAAACACATGGTCAAAGAGGTCCTCCAAACAGCTTAGTGGAAGGTGGCCAAACGAATGCATTTAATCAATATATATTGCTAAAGATAATGGGGGGAGGAAAAGAAAAAAATTCCATGCTTTACTGATACACAAATATAGGTTTCCCAAGGTAGGGGTAGATATGAAACACTGTAATTGAGGAAGTGGTCCAATCTCCCAGGAGGGTCATGCCATCTGAAAAAGGTCAAGGGTCACAAAATGGAAGCAGGTACGAAGAGGAAGCTGTAGTGCTGGGTAAATTGCTCTTGGGCCCTCAAGAGGTTTGAAATTTGGGATTATGATATGTTCCATCAGGCAAATAACTGCTTGTAAGGCATGTAGACTCACTTAGGGTACAATGGAGAGAGAGGCAGTGAAGTGCTGAATCTGTGACTAGTCCGTGTTTCTGCACTGGGGTGGGGACACGTAGCAAAGACAGACAAATCCAGGGAAAGGAAGGAAGAGTGGGATAGAGGATATAATTATATAATTTGAAGAGTTTTGTGGATAAAGGCTTTTACCAAAGCCCCCATGGTAATTATTTTAAACCACCACTGAAAGCCTCCTAAACACTTATTTTGAGCTTGCTATTACATATTCTCCAGTGGTGGCAGTGAATGCAGAAGGAAGCATGTTGGGAGGAACTGGGTCGGCAGACATCCAGTCTCTCTCACTGCCTTCAATTCAGCCAGGAAGAGGCTGCTCAGAATATACAACCAGCTTTCTCAAAATAAGCAAATTACAAATCAATGGTTTGGAGAAAGTAACAACTAGAGCCTGTGAGAAATTGTTACCCAGAACCACAGAGAAAGCTTACGTTGGACTCGTTTTCTAAATGATTTAAATTAATTCATGTAAGAAAAATGAAGAATCATTATCTGCCATGTTTTCTCAGTGGAAATCCCAAAGGCACACAATTTCCTTTATTTTACACACACACATGCACACACACACACACACACACATATATACACACACACAGTCAATAATATCTTCTGTACAGTTGTATTAGTAAAATTAAATATGAGGTCTTTTCAGAATTCCATACTCATAGGATTTGGGCATTTCCATATTCCAGAAGGGCCTCCCTCTTTCAGGGGTTCTGTGGTCCTGGTGGTGAGTGGTAAAGGAGGTGGGAAAATGGGAAAGGAGGGTAAGGGTTGGGTGGAGAAAGGAAATGAAAAGAGTTAACACATTTGGGAGATACCTGCTGGAATACTTTCTGCAAATGAGTCACTGCTGCCACTGGAGAAGGTATGGTTCTTTAAAACCAAAACCAAACAAAACACCCAAAACCTTGAAGTTTGGGACTTCAAGCAATCAAAGTTTACATCTACAATTCTAGCACTCGCTAGCCATGGGAACTGAAAGTCTCTCTCTGGAATTGAGGCAAACACTCCCAGCCCTACAGGAGCAGAGAGTATGTAGGCAGACACACCTGGCATACTGGCACATAGTAGGTTTCCTAAAAACTGTCATTTTATGGTTGTGCTGACTCATCAGAAGGTATGGGAGGCAGACATGCAACGAGGGCACAAGGCATAGTGAGTTCACCTCAGAAATGTCAATAAGCTTGTTGGGAGAATGGCAAGGGGGCAGACTAGTTAGAATGCATTTCTCTGTAATTCTAGGTCTTGGGGAACTCTTAGAAGAGTTCAGACATTTAGCCAAAAATGAGGTCAAGAATATTCAGGGCTGAGGGGAGGAAGAATTTCTCAAAACAGACACACTATAAAATTGTGAACAACTTCACTTACAGCTCTCAACACAAGCCAGTCTCACTGAATTTTGTTTAAAAAAAGGGACACATTTAATTCTATGAGCCCAAACAATGGGTTTGATGGAACTTTTTCAACCATATATTTTGGCTTGCAGCAGACATTGTCTTAAATCCAGGAAAAGGAGAAGAGATTATTTGTTGATATGTTATTTTCATTTTTTGGTAATGTTTACATTTTTTACTAACCCATTTATTTCAAATGTAACAAAGTTGGCTTTCTTTACTGAGAGCTACTTGAAGTAAGCAGCCTGTCAGACAATATTTGAAAAATTTTTTTGCATTAGGATGTTATAAAAGAGTATCTTTGCTTCTGATAGGGATACATTAACACCTTCAAAGTTAAACTATGATCTTAAAATTTCAAGCCAAAAAGCTGAAACAGCTTTGCTAATGGTAAAAGAAAATTCATAGTACTGAACACCAATGCCGGCAGCAGAGGAAAACTCAATGTGGTTTAAAATTTGTCTAAACTATTTTCAAAGCAGTACAAAATATATTGTATGAGACTCATGGGACATATCAAAACAAAACCTGAAGTAGCCCAAATTCTCTTTTTTTCCCTTCTTTTCTGGAGTTGAGTCAATAACTTGCTTATTCTGGATTTCTTTCAGAAGCCATTCAACAGTGGCCCGTTCCCAAAACAGTGAGGTTTGTCTGCATAATACATGTAAGTTGAGCTTGAAAGGGTGCAGATGACAACTCCAGCCTTTATGTCCTGAATGTCCTATAAATTATAGTCAAAACTTACATGGTGTTAGAATGTCAAATTCAGGTAGAAAAAAATTAGCAATTCCATAAAGGGTTTTCTTTTACCAAGGTGTTGAAAAAGATATATTCTAATGCTTGTTAACTTAATATCCAATGTGGCTAACAATTCATTTTCTTTAATATATGTAAGTGAAGTAAAACATTGGTATCCATAATCAAACCTATAACTGGTTTGGGGGCATATTCTCAAATTAAGCAGAGAACTTTACGTAATTTAAGAGCAGGGCGTCTGTTACAGCAGCTAGCAGTGAAGAACTCTCCTCTAGAAGTAATACTAAAGAGATAATGGTGATGATGTCTAGCACTGTTTCTAACTACTTGACAGGTATTGTTGTCTTTAATTCTCACAACCCCACCTCTAAATGAGATGGACATTTCATTACTCTTGTTTTACAAATGTAGTAGATGAAGGCTAGAAAAACCTATTTGCTTCCCTCACTCTGGAATCAAATGCCTTAGATATACGCCCCAGTGCCGCTGAGCTATGTGTGTTTGGTCCAGTTATCCTTTCTAGATTCCTTATCTGTAAAATGGGCATAATAGTATCTGCCTATAACATATAAATTGTTTCAGGTATAAATGTGATTGTCCCTGTAAAGTCCATAGTCCACTACCTGGTACAAAATAATAAGCACATAACAAATGTAAGCTGTTGCGTTTGTTATGACTCTAACAGCAACACGTAGAACCCTGTAGAGGTAGCAGAGGTCTCTTCCTGCAGAAAGTCAGAAAGTTGCATTTTCCTGCGGGATCCAAACACTACTTCCCATGCATTAGGTGGCAGCTCCTGATAAGGCTGAAGGTGAACATCAACAACTGGAGAGGCAATCTAGAAAGGGTGATCCAATGATCCGAGGCAGAGGTGGGCAGGGCTTCTCAGGAGTGAAGCAGCTTGGGAACACCGACCAGAAGCTTATGAGGGTAGGAAATTTATGTCTCCAAACATCATGCCTATTGATTTAATAAAGGCATAGTGTCTATTTTCCCTTTCTACCTCTTTTTTGTTTTCTAGGAAAGCCTGGCACTATACAAAGGAGGCTGAAAAACAGAAAAAATGGATTTGAGATGTAGCTCTACCTCTGGGGACAGATCCCACAATTCCTCATATAAAAGAGATGCCAGAAGGAGGAGAGACCAAGGTTAAGGGTATATCACGAGAGACTCAAGACAGACAATTTTGATACCACTAAAAAAATCTCTTTAAGTCACACAGTTAATGGCTTAAGAAATGATGGTCGCTCCTACCCATTCTGAATTTAGATGAAATGGTGGTAAAATCCCAAGTATCTCAATGAAACATGTCTTCAAAATTTCCATAAGAGGAAACTTAATCCAAACCTATTAAAAAATATAATATGTTAAATTGCCTGAAAGTATTTCCAGAGATTCAGAGTTGGTGTGCCATGGAGGATATAAATAATACCACATAAACCCAATCCTTTGAGAACTGTTTCAGTGCATTTTGAAAGTTTAGTTAGAAATTGGGAGCCAAAGATGGGCCACAGCATGAGATTCTCTAGCACTTAGCTCACATTCTAGATGTTTCTGGATTTAACAGAGCTTAAAAAATGACAACAAAGTAAAAGTTATAAAACAGATGCAAAAGTATCACTAGGTATAAGGGTTTATCATTAATTGGAAGTTTGGAATATTTCCTGGGCAGTGCTGTGGAGTTAGAGAAGTAAAATGTTCCCCCTTCAAGTTAGTATTTTGAAAATTCTGCTTTTTCAGATGCTTAAAGATATGTCTCAGCTGGGCGTGAAGGCTCACGCCTGTAATCCCAGCACTTTGGGAAGCCAAGGTGGGCAGATCAGTTGAGGTCAGGAGTTTGAGACCAGTCTGGCCAACATGGTGAAACCCTGTCACTACTAAAAATATAAAAAGTAGCCGGGTGTGGTGGAGCACACATGTGATCCCAGCTACTCAAGAGGCAGAGTCAGAAGAATTGCTTGAACCCAGGAAGCAGAGGTTGCAGTGAGCTGATATCGTGCCATTACACTTCAGCCTCGACAAGAATAAGATTCCCTTTCAAAAAAAAAAAAGGATTTATGTTGAGAACACAATCAGAACTCCTAATAAAGTAGTTCAAAAAGTAGCTCAAAGTAGTACTACAGAAAGTTCTTTAAAAATTATTTATCACAAATACCTAATAGGTTTTGATCAACTCTAAATGATTCTTAATTATTTACCCATGATTTTTTTTCAAAAAAATAAATAAATAAAAATCAAACTTTCTGCCCAACTCTTTTGCTAATACTGGCAATTTACAAGAGACTGGGTGAGAACACCTGGCTTTGCTTGTGGACAACATTCTAGCTGGGGCTGCTGCTCTTGCTATGAAAGGAGTCAAGAATGAACCAAGGCAGAAAGACCTGTCAGGTTTCCATATCAGGTCTATGGAGCGAGACTTCCATATGACTACATTTTCAACTGTAGTTTGGTCTTATGTATTTATTTAAATGTTTTTAAAAATGCTGAAGAGCTATTTTTTTTTTTTTTAAAAGAAGGACACTCATATTGAAACTCAAAAAAAAAAAAAATTAGCCCAATGGAATTTCTTTGGTTATCTAGATTATGGAAGACAAAGATTTCCATTACCATGGTCACTAGGAGGAAGGGTTTTCTATCTGAAATTTTAAGAGCTTCAAATATGATAAATTGTAAAAGTTCAAAACAAGAGAAAGAGATTCGGCTTTTGAATTTTATCAGCTTTAGAAACATATTTTAGTAGAAAATTTGAACAGAAAAATGCTCATTATGTATCATTTATGTGAAAGAGAACTTACAGTTATAACTTGCAACCTTAGGGAAAAAAGTAAAAGATGGGGAAATAGTATATTTTTATAACAAAAATGATCACTATGCTAAACAACTTACATGCTATTGAAGTAATATTCTTTCTACAAAATTTTATAACATCACCTATTTTACCTGTGCTCTGTACTGTGTTAACCATGCCAATCCTATGCCAAAGGTTACATTCTCCTTACTTTCTAGGCAGCCAAACTGGCTCAGAGAAGCTGATTTTAATTTGCTAAGGGTCCCACAGTTAGATTGGGACAGAACTGTGCTCTTCACCCTGTGCTATTTCACAGAGTGATTCGAGTACACTCATTGAAATTGTCACGTGACAAAACACACATTCACAATTTATTCCCTAAGACATTATATTGCTAAGTTTATTACTTAAATGCTAATTATTCTTTGTGCAGATAAAATGATAATTCTATTCATTACTGATCAGTACAATTTGAACCCAGATTGGATGCTTTTCTTTTCCATATCAATGAAAAAAAATAATGATTTACCTACAGGCATTCTAGTACATCTAATGGTTTGCCTGAAATCTCAGCCATGGGTTTTATGACACAAGATCGGAAGGAGCTATGCAAAGTGATGTTTCCTTTCCTGCTGAGAAACAAATGAGTGCACCGCAGCAGGCCTGACCCTAAACAGTCAGATTTGTAAAGTCACCACTTAACTCCCCGGGAGAAAAGCCTTCCCCAGACAGCAGTGTTAGAATGCCTGGCAGTCTGGAGCGGGACAAATTAGTGTTAATCCATTCAGCCATAGTGTTTGCCTGTGATCTTTAAACTGCTACTTGAACTGCTAAGGGGATTTTTAGGCACTTTACTTAAAAAATATCAGATATGGTCAATGACAACCAATTTTAAAACTGATATACAACTTTTTTTAAAAAGAAGCCCTTAATTAAAAATTACTCAGTGACTCACTTCTCATATATTTACAGTGAACTTACTATGTGTTAGGCCATTTGCAGGGCACTGAAAAAGAATGATAAGCCAGAACAGACAGACACAGTTCCTGCTTTTATTGAAATTCATTATTCAACTTGAGACTCCTATCAATGTTTGCTCTGGTAGAAACAGGTCGTCAAGGTACCTTTGAAGTGCTTATTAATTTCTACCTTAGAAACCTCAAAATGAAAACAAATGCCACCGTCTTAACAATACACTTGATACAGTACTATGGGTAATTTTGGTATTTCACGTCTCTGTTTTTTTTTTGAGATTACTATTCATAGTACCTGATACCTAAAACACTTAAAGAACATGCTTATCCAAGAACTGGAGAAATACGACAGCAAAGAATAAGATAAAAGAAGCAAGGCTACCATATGCTATGGAAGGTAAATGCCCAAAGCCAGACAGAAAGGATACTGTGTAAAATGGGGCGTGGCTTGCTCTGCTTCTGCTTCCGCATCAAAGGTCCTATCTCTGATTTCCTTCAGGTTTAAGAAAAACTGTGCCCCACATGTAACCCACATTACTGATGAAACATAAACACCATCCATCCCTCTGCAGTCACGGCTTCACCATCCCTTCCAAGCATGTGGCCTCTTAGCTTCACCAATATCCCTAATTACCAAGGTTTTCTCTGTTCTTTGCATCATAATGACTATTTTAAGAAGTTGTAGAATCACCTCTACTGCTCTGTCTTCCACCTAAAATTACAAATAGTCTCCTTTACTTTAAAATGTTAACAGGTAACTTGACCTACATATTACTTTGCTAACTTCTATTTTACACTGTATTCCTAACAAATCTTTCCTCATTTCCCAAATAGAACATCCAGTGATCACAACCATGAAAAAAGACATCCTAGGAATTTATATTTCATTCCAGAAGTTAGGACATTAAAAGAAAGTCTGTCCTACTCGGAATGGTTGTTTTGTGTTGTTCAATAGCTTTCACATGTTTTTTTAAAGAGGTAAAATATATATTAACACTGGAAGTTAAAGCAGATATAAAATGTTTAATATACAGAATGCTCAGATATGAACATGTTGCAGTCACTCAGCAACGTCTTGACATAATGCTTTTGTCAAACAACTTTTCTGTCTCACAATATTACGCAAATCATTTCACAATTTCTTTTAGCTGTCACAGATGTAAGTCTTGAATCAATTTATATCCATGTGATTCAAAACACAGTACATTATGTTAAAGCAGAACAACAGTGATAAGGTACCTTCGAACCTCAGGAAGACAAAATATTTCCACAGCTATCTGAATATAAAGTAAAACACTATAACATGACTATATTATTAAAGGAGTTTTTAAAATACCTAATTTTACTTACATCAAGAGAGCCTTCATTTATAACAATCATTCCCATGTTCTTCTTCAACAGTTTGCAGGAGTGTCCTATATCCAAACATAGAATATATTAATTGATATAATTTCTCCAGAGAATATGCAAAGATGTTAACGCAATGATATATACTATGAAAAATATCTAAAGATGATTTTATAAGGACTGAGGGCAATCAGTTGTTTAACAGGTTTGTAGGAAGCTTGAAATGCTCTTGCTTGCCATAGGAGGGATATGCAACAAGTATGTCTGTCTGGCCTGTTAACGCTACAAAGACATCTGTAAAGAGATGGTGGTAGTGATTCTTGATGTCCTGAAAGCTGATAAATGGATGTGTAATGCCCTTCATGATGACCAACATGAAGAACAAACGATAGGCCAATGATTGTTTCTAGAAAACAGAACAATAGAACCCCTCTCTAGACACCCAGGGAAGGGTGCAGGTGGCTGTTGCTTGGATCCACGGATCCCATCACCGTTCCCTTCCTGGGAGAATCATTACATCCTCTACTTTCCTCTTCCATCTCTTGCTTTGTTGTACTTACTGCAGGGCAAAATCCCCCCTTTGTTAAATCCAACTTGGCCTACTCGGTACCTGTTTGCTACAGCTGACTTTGTCTAGAGAAGAGGAGGCAACTCTGCTGATATCACATTTCAAAAATACCATCCTGTTTAAAATAATTCCATCTATACTCATACTTCCTTGGTGATCTCATTCCATCTCACGATTTCATATATCATCTAAATGCTGTCCATTTTGAAACTCCTATGTTCCACTCAGCCCTCTTTCCTGAACTCCAGACTCACATGTCCAAATGCTTACTTAACTGCAGACACTTAGGTAGGAAGTAGGCGTTTTCATCACCTCAAACTCAGAAAAACCAGGCTCCTGAACCCCCAGCCCCCACTAAGAAAACCTACTTTCCCTTCAGTTTTCATCATTTGGGTTAATGGTAACTTCATTCTTCAGATGCTAAGGCCAAAAAATCTTGGAGTTACCTGGTCTATTTCTTTCTCTCATACTCTACATCTATCAGTCAATCTTGTTGTTTCTACCTTTAAAACACATCAAGAATCCAACCACTTCTTACCATTAAAACACATCAAGAACCCAACCACTTCTTACCATTTCCCCTGTTACCACCTTGGTCCAAGCCACCATCATATTTCCCCTGGATTAATGCCATAGCCTCTTCACTGTTCCACACTTGCTTCCCACTGAGTTCATTTTCAGCCTAGCAGCCAGAATGACTGTTTTTACAGGTAAGTCACAGCATGTCTTTCCTTTGCTGAGAACCATCATGTCATTTCCCTGTTTACTTGGAGTAAATGCTGAGTCCTGACAGTGGCCTGAGAGGCCTCATTCACCCTGGACACTGCTACACTGAAGACCTCTTCTACTGCTAGTCTTCCTTCTGCTTCTGTGCTGTTTCTCTCTGTAACAGGAGACAGCTTTTCTCTAATCATCATGTGACAAGGCTCCTTCTCCTGTTTTCGATGGTTCCTCAGATGTCACTTTCTCAATAAGTTCTTCCTGACTTTGTTATTTAAAACAGAATCCCCACTTTGAGAGGCCAAGATGGGTGGATCACGTGGTCAGGAGATTGAGACCATCCTGGCTAACACAATGAAACCCCGTCTCTACTAAAAATACAAAAAATTAGCTGGGCATGGTGGCAGGTGCCTGTAGTCCCAGCTACTCAGGAGGCTGAGGCAGGAGAATCCCTTGAACCCGGAAGGCAGAGGTTGTAGTATGCTGAGATTGCGCCACTGCACTCCAGCCTGGGTGACAGAGAGAGACTGTCTAAAAAAAAAACCAAAAACCAACCAACCAACCAACTAACCAACTAAATCCCTCTGTGCAATGCCCCATGTTTCACTCCCATTTTAGTTTTCTCTATAGCAATCATTGATATTATACTATGCACATTTCTAATTTATTTTATTGTGTGTTTCTCTGACTAGTATCTGAGCTCCATGAGGGCAGAGATTTTGGTTTCTTTTGTTCCCTGCTCTGTTCCTTGCACTTAACCAGTACATGGAACTATAGGTACTGTAATTATGCTGAATGGGTGAATCTTACCTACCTTTTTCTAGGAACCAATAATGGCTCAAGATTCTAAATGTTAAATGTTACCAGAAATCACTACCATACTCTTTTTTCATAGGAACGCTCATAATAGTTAACATATCCTGAACTACTAGTACCAGTAACTGCCTATATTCCACACTTATCACCCTCTATTGCCATATATTGTTATTTCTCATCTTACTGTTCTATCATATTTGTGTTTTTAGGTCTCCCAATTGCAACACAGTCTGCATTTCACAATTATTTTCCTTCTCATACATCTTTCCATTGTCTCCAATAAGAGCAGTAATTTTTGTAATCAGAATTAACAACTTGTGTGGTTTGTAAAGTTCTGCTAGTTTAAAAAAACAAAATGGATTTTCTATTAATAACATCAATTTGCTATAAATTTGAAGTAGAGTTTTATATTTACAGGATACATTAGGCTGACAGCTAAAACTTCTAAAATATTAGCTAAATTTTTAAATTTTTAGATCGAGGTGTCTTCAGGGTTGTTTTCTGGGAAATCCTCTCTGCCTGGCTGTCCTGGCGTGGTTCCTCTTCTGTATACTACTTCTTATGCCTCTTCCTAAAAATTTAAATTTTTAAAAATACAGAGTATTTTTAAATGACTTTCTAAAAATGTGGTCCCATGCTGTGAACTCCCTTAAAATAGTTCCTTCAACTTGGGTGAAGTTTTGAATGTAATATATATGATTATTATCAAGAGGATAAATCTATGTCAGGGTTCATAGTGCTCAAGCTACCAATTTTTACTAAATTTGGGGAAAAAACTTTTTTTTTTGGCATACTGCTGGTACTACAGGCTTCCAACGCCAAATAACTTTCTTCAATGTAGGACCTCTGTTCGGGACTCAATTGCTCTCCCCACTACCACTCATTCCAATTCCTATGTGGAACGCCTAACTGCCAGTGTGACTACATTTGGACATTGAGTCTTAATTGAGGTAATTAGGGTTAAATGAGCCCATAAGGGTGAGGCCTGCTATGGTCTGAATGTTTGTGTTCTCCCAAAACTGCTGAAATCCAATCACTAGTATGGTGACAGTAGGAGGTGGGGGTCTTTGGGAGGTGATTAGATCATGAGAACAGGAAGCTCATGAATAGGATTAGTGACCCTTATAAAAGAGGCCTCAGAGGGCTGCTTTGCCCCTTCCACCGTATGAGAACACAGTTAGAAGGTGCTGTCTATGAAGTAGAAGGCCAGCGCCCATCAGACACCAAATCTGCTGGTGCCTTAACCTTTCGCTTCTCAGCCTCCAGAGCAATGAGATATAAATTTCTGTTGTTTATAAGGCACCCAGCTTATGGTATTTTGTTATGGCAGCCAGAACGGAATAAGACAGCTCTCTAGTGCAATAGGACTGGTATCTTAGGCGTCTTATACTACTCCTTATGTCTCTTAGGAGGAAGAGAGAAGCCTTATCAGAAAACAACCCTGCAAGCACCTGGATCTTGAACTTCTAGCTTCCAGAGCTCTGTAAAAATAAGTTTCTGTTGTCTAAACCACCCAGTGTGTGGTATTCCCTTATGGCAGCCCGAACTATTATAAACTCTTTCCAAAAAATGGGAATTAACATAATATGAATGCAAACTGGCAACCTTCTTCTTTCCTATTATCTTAAAATAATCTTTGGTCATATAATCAAGTATCAATACATAAATCTCCCATAAGCCCAATCTCCAGACAACTGCAGAAATGTTATCCACATACGCCACTTATGGATGGAACATGTGGGAGGTAGAGATGCAAAGGTGAAAAAAGATTGGAATATTCTAATTTTGACACATCAAATCTTTTGAATCTTGAAACATCTCAAATCCATCTTCTAAAATATATCAACTTATTAAAAAGTACCAACATGTAAAACTTAAATTAGGTGAATTACCGATGTTAATGGCAGTTTCTTGCTTGTCCCCTGTAAGGATCCAGATTTTAATGTCTGCTTTCATTAGCATTTCTATGGTTTCAGGAACTTGATCTTGTAATTTATCCTCAATGGCTGTTGCTCCAAGTAGCTGAAGATTCTGGAAAAAATTAGTGGTAGAAAATTTAAGAAAAATATCAGTTCATATTCTTTAAAAACAAAAAATTGAAGTGTATATATGTTTTAAAATCAGAGAGTAAATGATAACTGACTTTGGTGCAAATTCCAACTATCCCATTGACTTTTCTTTCTGAAATATCCTTGACTTTCACCCAGTCTTTAGGCACGAGACTGAGGCTCCCTGAAGCTGTGTAACCTAACTCCTAAGGTAAGGAACACATTCTAAAATAACCTTGCATAGAAGGGGAATAAAATCAAAAGTCAGTTAAAAACAGCTTGGGTGCAGTGGCTTATGCCTGTAATCCCAGCACTTTGGGAGGCCAAGGCGGGCAGATGACTTGAAGTCAGGAGCTCGAAACCAGCCTGGCCAACATGGTGAAACCCCATCTCTATTAAAAACACAAAAAAGTAGCTGGGCATGGTGGCATGTGCCTGTAATCTTAGCTACTTGGGAAGCTGAGGCAGGAGAACCTCTTGAATCTGGGAGGTAGAGGTTGCAGTGAACCAGGATTGCGCCACTGCACTCCAGCCTGGGCATTTAAGAAAAAAAAACACACAGACAGCTATGGGAGACTACCACAACAGAGTGATATTAGTCTCTGCAAGAAAGAACAAGTTGAATGTTTTTCACATAGTTCCACATTTGTGTACCGGAAGATCAGACTCCAAGATCTCTTGCTCATTAGATGTTATCTTTGCTATAAGACCAATGGGCTCTGGGGAAAGCTTTTATTATTTTTATTATTTATTTTGAGATGGAGTCTTGCTCTGTTGCCCAGGCTAAAGTACAGTGGTGCCATCTTGGCTCACCGCAACCTCTGCCTCCCGGGTTCAAGTGATTCTCCTGCCTCAGTCCCCAGAGTAGCTGGGATTATAGGTGTGCACCACCATGCTGGGCTAATTTTTGTATTTTTGTAGAGACAGGGTTTCACCATGTTAGCCAGGCTGGTCTCAAACTCTGGCCTCCAGTGATCTGCCTGCCTTGGCCTCCCAAAGTATTGGGATTACAGGAGTGAGCCACCGCACCCAACCCAAAGCTGTTGTAATCTCTCACGAGAAAGAATAATTTCTACTCTCATCTTCCTAAATGGATATGGTAAGGGGGAGAGAACAATCTCTTGGCTGTTAGAAAAAATTAACACAGGTAATATTATTCTTGGTCCTCAATACATAAGAATGCAGTGATGGATTAAGATATAAACTTTTCTTTCCATCATATGACCAGGCACTGTTGCTAGCGGGGTAACCTTCACCACAGCGCTCTGGGGGCCACAACCAACTGATTCTCAGTCTTGCCCTGTTTCAACCTCTGGCATGATCCTCTTCAGCATTTATCTTTCTTCTTAATCATTTTCTCTTGCCTTCAGTTTTTCATTTAAAATATAGGTAAGGGCAGATGGCTGCAAAGGAAAGTAAGTGCTGAGGATACTGCCAAAATTAGTGATAACAAAGGAGGCCATTTTCTACTTTTCCTTATTTTTCACCAAAATTAAAGTCTAAAATTAGTCTCAAGCTTTGGTTAGGCATGAAAAATAAAGTTAACTATATATACAAACATGCAAGTAAGATATATATATATATATATAGAGAGAGAGAGAGAGAAAGTGTGTGTGCATGCATGCATGTAATTTATACCTGCGTTAGTTTGGAATGTTTTTGGCTGCAAGTAATAGAAAAATCTTACAATGGCTTAAATAAATTAATTTTCCTCACCTAAGTAGTATTGAAGTAGGCAGTTGTGAACATTAAATTTGTAGCTCAATCATACCTCAACACATTCTCCTGACCTCTCTCAATATCCCAAGGTGGCTGTTACTGGTATAAAGGCTATATAGAAGACAAAAATACCAATTGTATCTATCTCTTTATCTATCTCTTATATGAAAAGCAAAGTGTTTTAAAAAGTCCTCAGTATATTTCCAAATACTAGTTGGCCAGATAGTTTCACATGGCTAACCCTAACTATTTGTATTTAGCTTTTCCAGTCTCAATAGTAGAGCTGTTGAGGAAGGAGGGGGACGGGAAGGAGTGTTAAATTTGCCAGGCAGCAGTCCCTGCTATAGTGGCCATATGGATGGGCATGCATATGCGTAGTGTTTGTCTGTGTATCATAAGTATGTATGTCTAAGTAGATACACACACGTTCCCTACTGTCTTGCCTAGTGAAACTTGGTTCATCCTATAAAACCAAACTTACTAGTTACTGCTTCTTTTAAGCTTTCCTACATTTCTTAAAACAAAATTCCCCCTCTGCTGTTCTCCTACATAACTCTGCTCATCTTTATACATCTTAGATTAAGAGAAGTTGTATAAATGCACGAGCATAGTAGATTTGCTCAAAAGTAGGGACCATGTCTTATTCATCTTAATGACTCCACAGCACTGAATGTCAGCATTTAGTATGTTTTCTAAGTGAGCTAATGGCAAAAAAAACACCCAAATCCAGGAATTGTGAAAATACTGCTGCAATATAGACCATTTTCAATATATTTCAAATAATATGGACAGTTATTAGACTCACTTGATGCATGACTTCTTAGTATATAACATATAATACAGGAAGGCAAATTCCCTTCCAGAAGATAGCATTATCTTATTTCCTTTAATGGGAAGCAGATTTGAAATCTACCATAACCTGATGAATAATCATCATCAAGAAGTTCAAAAAAAAAAAAAAAAAATGAGGCTGAAGGGGACTACCAAGGTACAATGAATTCACCCTTGCAATGACTAAAGTGGGATGAATTAAAAAAAAAAAAAAAAAAGGAAGAACAATTCAGCATCAATGATGCCAGCATCACAATTGCTGAATTTAAATGTTTACACAATGATTCTACCAATTCTTCAGCTACTTTTAGGGCATTTGCAGTTAAATCATTCTGGCTCACATCCCAGTCAAGATCAGGATATTTCTGTGTTCAAATTTTAAGTATTTTACCCAATGCAAGACAATATTTTCTTTAGTGATCCTGGGGACAGTTTACTAATATAAGCCCTCAACATTTCCTGCAAAAATATTTTTTGGAACACTGGGGTAACTAGATAATGTGGGAGCCAAGATATGAACACATTCATTAGAAATATATAAATGAATATATTTGTATATTTTCTATCCCCTAAGGGGAAAAATGAGCTCAGAAAGTATACCAATATATTATATATTTCTACTCATGTACCTATAAAAATAGAATGACTTCACTGGAGAGATTGCATTGAAATCATATTTGAAAGATGAAAAGCATCTAGCTTTGCACAGGTAAAAGTAACATTTTCAAAGCAGGCACAAATAACATAAAGGATCAGAGGTGTAGGGCCAGCCAGGTATGCTGAGAAAAGTTACAAATAGGTTAACGTGGAGTGTGTTGGTGGTGACGATAACATGAATCCTTAAGAAGAGTAATAAAACATTTCTGAATATTCAGCTAAATTGTAATGGGTCTACGTTGATGCCTATGAGGGAAACACTTTGCTCCAAAAGTGTGTCAATTTTCCCTTTATTCTAAGAGCTCCTTGAGAACAGCACTTATTAATTTTAGCCTCTGCGGACTCCTTTCCTTTTTACCCTGGTATCATTTATGGTGAGATTAGAATCTTGAGTGATGGGCTGTTCTGCTTTTAGAAATTAATATTGTTAGCTATATAATGATCATCAGAAAAAAAGATTTGAACTTTGCATGCTTTTCCCGATCATAACACAAGATCGTTTAGGCCGTAATCAGTTTCATCCCAAAAATGTATTACCTTACACGGATGGCCACTAATGGGCACTAGGGGAATTAGATATTCAGCAAGTGTTGAAAAGTGATAGAATTCCCATGGCATTTATGGAATTAAAAAACTCCAAACACTAATTTTACTTTCTAAATGTCACCATGCCAAATGTTATAAAGGCTTGAGATTGATGACTCTTTGACATTATATAGATTTAAGTATCACTGAAAAAATCTTAAGATAATATTTATTCACCTAGTAAATTCTCCAGTAATCTTATTTTCTCTTTCAGATGTTCCTAATGTATGCATAATTTTTAAAAAGACACTAAATGTAACATTTCTACTCTGAGGACAGAAAACTTCATGTAGAGTCTGGTAAAATGCATTATGATAGATTTAGAAATTATCGTTTTTCCCCAATACATGTATATTTTGCTAAATAATAGAACCTCAAAGTGACCTATTTCCAAATTAGCAAATATTCTGTCAGTGCTTAGATGAAGTCATATTTTTTACAAGTTTGTGATATGCCCCTAAATGAGAAAAGTATAATAATCAAACTCGTATCAACCTAGGCTTCAGATTACAACATGGGCTATTTGGCAGAAATTTCCTTGAAGACAGTAATATTGTTAAGCAAAAGTACCACTGGAGTAAATGTGGATACATACTAGTAACATTTAGTACCATTTATTTCCATATGAAATAAGATTATGACTAGGAATGTTGAAGAGGAAACTCGAATTTCATGAATAGAAAAAATGTACCAGGCACTGCTAAGTGATTTACATTTATGAATTCAGTTACTAGCTTTGGGGAGGTTGAGTAAATTGTCTAAGTTCAACTAGAGGTGGAGCTGAGCTATGACCGTAAGAACAAAACATCAAGAACTAATACATACCCAAGGAAGCAAATGGGAGGTAAAACTGAGATTAGATGAAAATTAGAATTTTGTTCAAATCATCAGGCTTTTAAACTTCTGTGTCTGTTCTTGGTCTTCAATAATACTTTATTTCTATGAGTGGGTTTCAGCCTCAGCTCTGAGTCACCTTGGTCAGGTGTACCTATTTCACTATTTTTACCTGCAGGCCCCAGAATCACATTTCGGGATTAGCTCCTTTAAAAGCACACATGCATGCCCGCATTCATTCACAAATATACACTAAGCAGGTACCTCTGGGCAAGGTGCTGGGCATACAATAGTGAGTTCCTACCTGTATGAAATTTATATTTCAGAAAGCTTCATTAGAAACTCTCCTTGGATTCCTGGCTGCCTTGTTTTCTAACCGTACCTCCTTGCCTTACTGGTGTTTCTCCTAAATCCTGACTGCCTGGTTGTCATCAAGTCCCAGGTAATTAGCCACCAGGCCAGAAATCTAGATGGTGCTTTTCAAACCTTAATTTTTCAGAATCACCTGAGCAGCTTATTAACACAGATTGCTGGGCCCCACATCCAGAATTCCTTGCTGAATAGCTCTATGGTGAACCTGGAAATGTGCAGTGGTTGCAAAGCTGCTGATCTGACAACCTATGAGAACTGCTCATCTAGAGCAGGGTTGACAAGCTTTCTCTGTAAAAGGACAGATGGTGAGTATTTTAGAGTTTGAGGGCCATATATTCTGTGTTGCAACTAGTTAATTCTGCTGTGGTAGCATGAAAACAGCTAAAGACAACAGGTAAACAAATTGAAGTAGCTGTGTTCCAACAAAGCTTTATTTACAAAAATAGGCAGTGGGTGGATCTAGCCCTTGGGCTGGAGTTTGCAACCCCTGATGTAGAATGCTTCTAAGCATCCCATCTTTGTACCTGGCTCCATCTTGTTTGATCACTGTAGACATTTCTATGTCCAACTCCTACCATTCTCCCTTAGCCTGGCCTTAGGGCCTCAGGTGCCAGCTCTCTTGCTTTTCCTTGCAGTTTCAAACTACAAAGCCTTTAAACTATAATACAGGATTACCATCAGAGAGAAATAGTGCTCCCCTAGGAGAATCACGTTATATGTTATATCCTATCTTAAAAAATGTGATACACATTGTATGTTACATGCTATATATGAATTCTTATGTAAGTACAAAGGATAAACACAGGGATGAGGCATCTTTCTAGTCTTGATGGCTCAAAAAAAAATCTGTCCAACACGAGGTGACACTTGATTTTAAACCCTAAACAGTGGATTAAGATTTAGCCAAGCAGTGGGGACAGGTGGGGAAGGATGAGGGAGGTAATTCCAAACCGAAGAAATTACATGTACGAAGACAGAGGTATGAAAAGACACATAACGTTTGAGAAGTTGCAACTTAGTCAGATGAAGTGAGGTGTGGCACTGAGGAAGATGAAGCTGGAAAAGCCAGCAGGAAATGGAAATGGAAAGGTCTGTGCATTATGCTGACAATTCCAAAGCCAAGGGACACCTGGTGAATTTTAGAAGAGGAGAGACAGGATCAAATTTACATTTCAGAAAGGTCACTAGTAGCTGTCTGGGGATGGATTAGGGGGAAAAAAAGGCTGTATGACCAGTTAAGAGGCCACTGCAGTCATCATTCTCTTGAGGTTTAAAATATGGTAACTCTGGAATTGGGATGTGCTGTGGGATTCTCAGAGCCATTCTACAAGTTCTCAGAGACTGCTGGGCTCCTCTCTGTTGGGTATCATCCTTGTTTTAAAAAGAGACTTTCCACCTTCTTTCCTTTCTCATTAATCTGGCCTACAGTACTAAGACTAAGAGCATGAAGTCACTAAACCATTGGAATGGTTCCTTTGCCTGCTTCTGGAGAAATCATTCAACTGGTTAATTTTTCTAAGGCCAAGAAATAGATTTTAACTTGGTGCTTTTCAAACCACAGAAATCACATTTGAACTCACAAAGCCAAGGGCTTAGTTATAAGACCAGAATTCACACAGCCGGCTGAAAGGAATCAGGATTAGAGAGGTGATTGGGTGTAGCTTGCAAAATAACACATCCATCTTATCTGAGTGAGAAGACAACAATACCCAGGGTGGAAAAATCTACCCCAAAGCATTCATAAGCAGGAATCTATCATTCCAGAAAGGAGGAGCATGGAATTAGGGATCTCAGGAAATCTTAAGTACTTTAAATAAGAAGATTCTAAAGGCCAGCTGAGGGAAAATCATGAAAAACATATTTCCATCCTATTTTCAAGGAAAGTGGAATACAGTACATAGAGTATGTGGAGGCCGCCTCACTAAGCAGCTGAGTCCCAGACAGGCCGATGACTCCCACTTCCCACCCTGAGTGCTGATCCAGTGATTATGCAACTGCACAACTGATTAATTGAATTCATTTTATCTTTCAGGTCTCCACTATTTTGTACACATTCTTGCTTTCTTCTAAAGCAAGTTGGCGACATAACATAACTTACAGATTATTAACATGGAATTTGGAATTAAGACAGAACAGGGATTTGCATCTCTGCTCTGCCAACCACCGGATATGGGTCCCTCAGCAAGTAACTTACCTAAGAATCAACTTTCCCATCATCAAGATTAAGCGTAATAACTTAGATTTAATAAGGATGTTCTGCAGATGAAATTACATCAGTCATTGCAAACATTTCCGAGTATATTAGGAAAAAATACTGAATATGTACTTATGGCAGTTACATTTTTGTAAAACATTGTTAAAATTAGTAAATTATGCCTGCTATAAAATGCAAAAGCAAATTATAAAAAAGATGAGATAAAACAAACAGAAGTTCTAACATTTTATTGCTCACCCCAATGGATCATGTTGTGTCTCACTTTAGAGGCCCTCCGACTAAATAATCAGGGTAAATGGTGGAAAACGTGGAGCTTAGTAAATGCTCAGAAAGTGGCAGGTCTTATTAGATGAGCTAACTACAAATGTTCTTAAGCAAATAGTAGAACAGGAAACTACTGGAATTTTAAACCACGAAATCACCCGTACATCATGTAAATTTTCATTTAGTTTTTAGCACAAATGAAAGTGATATGTGCAGCTACTATGAATAGATGTGGTAGTTTAATCTGAAAAAGCATTCCATTCTAATACAGAAGTTACTGTGAACTTGGCAGTCATGAATGTTCAAGAAAAGTCCTGTTTTCCATTAAGTTTTATATTTCTCTAGGAATCCTCTAAACCATTTGTTGCCATTTGTTGCAAACGGTGCTAAATTGTTGTTTAGTCATACTGAGTGTAATGGTTGATCTATATTATGCCACATCAAGGGACTCTTTAACCATCCCCAAAATACCAACCACGTTTTGGGGAGGGGTAAAGGAAATGATGTAAAAAAGGATCACTACCTCACTGTCCTATCTTGGTTCCTTATCTCAGTGCCCATGGCACTAAAGCCTGTTTGGAATTATATTGTTTTAGTTTACAGGTTCACTACTTATCTCCCACCACTGAAACAAAAGGCAGAAATTCTTCCATCCTCTCCTTGCTGAGCCCCAGAGCCTAGAACAGAGCCTGTCATGCAGCGGTGCTCAGATATTTGTTGCTGAATCTTTCCAACCATGATTTTCTCCCATTTATGTATTAAGTAACTTTGAAGACAGGTTTTATAAAGGAATGAGTATATTCTTCTAAAGAATGCCTTCTGTAAAATTACTGACTTCTTTTCTAACATATCCTTAAATTAATCCTTAGTGATAGCACATTTGATAGCAGTGCCTTCAGTGCATGGAAAACATGAACTAGATTTGTTAATAGGGGGTATACTTTCATTAAGTAAGCCCTTATTAAGCTCGAACTTCTGAATAAATTATTTAAAAGAATAATTAATTTATTCATCAAATGAGTGGTTAATACAGGGTCGTCAGTCAAGCACTGGGGACACAGTGATAAATATGATAAACACAGTGCCTGCTTTCATGAAGCTTCAATCTAGTGGATGACATACATCAATCACAAACTACAAAATGCACATAAAACACAACATTGCTATCTGATCAAATAAAAGCTTGATAGCAGAATTACAGCGTTCTGAGTTTACTCTTAAGCGCAAAAATGATCCTCTAACCCATAAACTATTTTAGAAAAAATTGCACAGATAAAAGCATTGGATAAGCTTTCCTTTTAAAAAAAAATTTCCCAATCCATGCATCATAATAAGAGAGAAAGAAAAATCTTATCACAAGGGAAATACTGCTTGAATCAGTGATGAATCTAGACAGGTATTATAGCTTACACTGTTTTCTGTAATGTTCAAGATAAGTAACTTGCTTTTAGAAACACAGAAATTATTAGTAGGTAATATATGCAGTACTAAAGATATAGCTGTATTTTTCTATTGAAACAAATGAATACTAAAGATTTTCAAAAAATTATGTATTCCAGGAAGGCATGCCTTTTTATCTCAAACAGTGATTTAATTATAAAATAAGAAAGACCGGAGACTTCTGTACTATTAATTTTCAAAGGAGTCCAGTAGCATAGTACGAATATGAGGCAAAACATAATTTATGTGTCTTAGAAATATGTTAGAATAAAAGTAAACAAATTTTAACATAGAATAGGAGCTCAGACCAAAAAGAAGTAGTACCACCCTGGCTCTTGATATATTAAAGTGACAGATCAAAGGTGAGAAATTTCAGAGAAATCCCTGCCAATGAAACATAAAACTTTATAATAATTCTGTTATTTACAATTCTTCTTGAGAAAACACAAAATTTTAACTTAATTAAAAAAATCTGATTTGGGTCAGGCATGGTGGCTTCTGGCTTACGCCTCTAATCCCAGCACTTTGGGAACCCGAGGTATGTGGATCACGAAGTCAGGAGATCGAGACCATTCTGGCTAATACGATGAAACTGCATCTCTACTAAAAACACAAAAAATTGGTCAGGTGTGGTGGCACATGCCTGTAATCCTAGCTACTTGGGAGGCTGAGGCAGAAGAATTGCTTGAACCTGGGAGACTGAGGGTGCAGTGAGCCGAGATTGTACCACCGCACTCCAGCCTGGGCAACAGAGTGAGACTCTGTCTCAAAAAAAAAAAAAAAAAAAAAAAAAAAAAAAAAAAAAAAAAACTAAAAAAAAAAAAAAAAAAAAAAAAAAAAAAAAAATCTGATTTAAAAAAAATATAGGCTGATACTATAAATGGTTTCTCAATCTAAAATTATGAATCCAAATATGTTGGCTACCTTTCAAAAGAATGAGGTTAAGATAAAACAGGTCAAATTTGTTGTCTGAAAGAATGAGACTGCAATTCTCCTTCTCAAAGTGGGTCAAGACAACTGAAGTATCTGATATGATTCTTATAAACCCATTTGCATTTTAATTCTATCAACTCCCTTATTCCTGAACAAGTTAAGCCTTCCTAGTAATCAACGTCACCTCTTTATTTAGTAACAGCAAAAGAAAAACAGACAAAAAAGATGTGTTGGCAACTGATTCGTGAAACAACTCTCAGCATTAAAATTTTTAAAAATATCCTGAAAAGTTTACCAAATGAATGCAAATGTTGGAGCTCAAACAGAACAATGTTGGAGTAGAGCTGATAATGATATTTTATAGATAGATTTAAAAGTCCCAAATCCTCTCATCTCACAATGACTGTCAATAGGGCTAGCAATGCCTGCTGGACTTTTTCAAACTTCCCCTGTCCTCCTTCCCGCAGTGTGCCCCTGGAGTGAAGGCAGCGCATTCTAGCACTCAGTGTTCTGTGTAGTAACATACCTGAATAACTAAGCATCATGACCAAAAGACAAATGCCTTCTTGTATACTTTTGGTCTATGTGGATATTTTTTTCAGCTTAGGCTAGGTGTTATAGTACCCAAAGGAGTAAGGATTTAACTTAATTTTAAAAACTGAATTACTAGTTTGAACGAACACTGGAGGGAAAGGAGGGAGACGGCAGGGTTTAAAATTGCTACCTTAATTCTATTGTAACATTTTCACTTATTTTGTAACATAATATTTTAGGAAGGACTTTATAAATCTTTTATATTTTGAATGTTGTTAATATAATACTGTCATTAATATGTTAATGACATTTCATTTCAATTCATATATGTTCAGAAACATCTTGCATATGAGCACAACGACGTTCTGATCTTCTGAAGAATTCATTTTCTAAAAAGCCCACATATAAATATAATATATGGCTTTCAAACTGCTTAGTGGATCCTTAGTCACAACAAGCCCCTCATGGAGCACCCACGAGGGCAAGGTAGAGGTGGAGGGGAAAGCCAGTGTGGATCTCCTCTACGCTTCCACTCTAGCCAAAGCAGCCCTGCTTTCATCAGTTATATATATTATGATTCCGGCAATGTTTTGTTTGGAAAATTCTGTTCTTAAAAAAAAACGATGTGAAAACGACCCTCACAGTTTAAAAATTCACTGTCTGACATACCAAGTCCAGTATTATCGTCTATATAAAAGTGGATTCCAAACACATAAAAAACAGCTTATGTAAATAAACAGCGTGTCTCAGTTAAAGGAGGTAAAGAAGAAGAGGATGGGTGAACCCTAGGACTATATTTGCTCAATTTAAAGCCAGGGTAACATGCTGGAGCAAGCTGTGGTCTGATGTGCTGAAACTTGCCTTACTAGAGTGGTTCTAAGGGCAGTAAATCACAACTTCTGAACACTCATCCCAGCTGATTTTAACAAAGAATAGAAGCTCAGACCAAGAAAGTAGTGATATAATCCTGGCTCTCTATATTAAAAATCCTACAGTCCTTCTATGATCAAGATTAACAGAAACACTTAAAAAAAAAAAACAGCTTGGTCACAGAGATTCCTGCGTTATTGTTTTTTTTTTTTTTTTTCCCTTGAGACAGGGTCTTGCTGTCACCCAGGCAGGAGTGCAGCAGCACTTTCACAGCTCACTGCAGCCTCGGCCTCCCAGACTTAGGCAATCCTCTCTGCCCTGGCCTCCTGAGTAGCTGGGAACACAGGTGCACACCACCACATCCAGCTAATTTTAAAAAATTATTTGTAGAGACAGCCTCTCCCCTTATGTTTGCCCAGGCTGGTCTCAAACTCCTGGCCTCAGTGATCTTCCCACCTTGGCCTCCCAAAGTACTGGGATTACAGGTATGAGTCATGGCATCTGGTCTGTTTTGTCTATTCTTTTTCCCTAAAAAGATGTTTGCTCTCCTCTAATCGGCAAAATAATCATTGGAGGCCCATTTCAAAAATTACCACCTCTCCAAAAGCTTCCTTTGGATTGTTTGTGGGTCACCTTTTGGGGTTCCTTCAGATTTCTTCATTAAGGGAATTTGCTCAGACCGTGGTATCTGGAAGGCCACAGGCGAGTTTTCCTCATTTGCCTGTGGATCCCCAACACCTAGTAAACATGAACTGCTTGATGAAAGTTATTTAAATGGATCACCGAATGAAACTCCAGTTTTAGGAGTAGAGATGGACACAGAATCCATCTTCATTTGGGGCGGGTTGGCTGAGTAAATGACCCAATCTCTTAACCTTTCTGGGTCTTAGATTTTCAACAACAGAGAGCATGGCTTATTATGAAGTAAAGACAAATTACTTGTAAATTCCCATTTTCATTGATTTTAGGTGAAAAGCAGTCATAAGGGAGGTTTCCGTTATCTGTAAACTATAAGTAGTTTATATAGATGCATATATAGATACATATATAGATGTGTGTATATGTGTCTACACACACACACACACACACTCTCTCTCTCTCTCTCTCTCTTTCTCTCTCTCTCAATGGATTACCTAAAGCAACTTAAATTTTAATGTAGCTCATGATCGCCATCTGCTGGGAAAATGTTGAACATCTATTTCAGTTAAAAGCTGTAAGTCACAAGGCTTTTACTCAAATACTAAAAGAACAAGAAACAAAGTTGTTAAACCTAGAAAATCTAATCTATAAAAAAACTCTAGGGCATCCAGAGAGTAAGGATATCAGGTACATTAAACATTCAACTCTAGAACTGAAGTTGTGCTCCAAGTGGAAACAATTTAATATGCTTGGAATCAATTTTCAAATATATTTTGTATTCTGACTTATTACCTATTAATTCTGTCTCATAAGGATGGGAGGCAACCTTCCTTATATTCAGAGACAAGAACAAAATCACTTCCAAACAGGATTTTTAAAATTATTTCTTAAAACAGTAAGAGAAGCAAAGATTAAAAATCAATACCACTAATGCTTTAAGATACGTGACTTCAGTTGGGCAGATTGAAAGACATTATGATTATGGCCTCAGATTATTTTATTTCACTACATAAATACTCCAAAGACATAATCATATATAAATACGTTAGGAAGTGAAGAGAGAGAAGGTGGAGGGAGGGAGTGTTGAGGGAAGGAGTGGGGGAGATAGAAGAGAGCGAGACACACTGAAATAAGTCAATTGATAACAAGCCCCCTGCTGTGTGTACACTTATAGAATTTAGGGTGGGAGTATCACACTGGAAGACACCACACATGCTATCACGTCTTCTTATAAATAAGCAGAATAAAAAGTTCAAATATAAGGAGGAGATATCTAGATATACCTACATATCTATCTGTATCTATCTATATAGGTATGATATATGTGATCTTATATTTATATTTAGATATATTCATCTTACAAAATATAAAGGCTGTATGAGAAACCGTCATCTTCCGTAAAAAGTGATAATGTGTTGAGGAGATAGAAGACCAACGTCTCGAGTTCCATATGGCAAACTTGTGCAATAAAGAAAACCATCTGCAGCTAGAACGTGGCATCCCCCCATATTACTTAAAGAGAATATGGAGGAGTGAAGGGCAGGGGTGAGAAACAGTCCAGTGGGGGGTACTGGTGGCACCAGCTACCTTTCAAGACAGGAAGCACAAGGAAATACACAGTTTAACAGAAAGGAAAGAAGAACAAAATATCAGCCTTTACTTACCCGGAGAAAAGATCAAGTAAACTGGTGTGGACAGGCTAGTTTGATTCTATGCAATACAAACATAAATGCAATTGAAGAGTTATTTAATGGCAAGCTAGAGGTTATAGAATGAAGATGCTTGAGTGATTCAGAGCACGAACACTGGAGGAAGAGTGACGATTCTGGCTGCCACTACTGGGAGCTGTGTAATCTCAGCTAACTTACTTACTCTTACTGTTACCTTAGATTCTTCGTCGATAAGATAGGAATAATTAGTACCTCAAAGGGATGTTGTGAGGACTGAATAGATGAATAGATGAAAGTGCTAGAAAAAGCACCTGGCACACATCAAGTGCTACATAAAAATGTTTCCTATTCTTAATTAAGGAAGCAAGATTCTTCCTGTTTATACAGCATCAATCATAATGTATCCATCATCACTTTCTGGCTTAATAGTCTTGGTTTCTTTATCTATAAAATGAGGATATTTACTGCTGTGACAGAAAGAATACAGGTATATGTTTGTCATAATGACTGGCCAAGTGACAGCACTGTATTACTCTCATATATTATGATCAGCTATGCAAGCTGTGTGATTGCTATTTTACATTACATATTATATGTATTTATTAAGTCAGAGTACACATGTACATCTATGTAATTTGCACATGTGTGTGTGGGGGGCATGTTCCATATCCTCAGTGATCCAGAAACAGGAATACATTGGCAAGGAGATTACTAGACTGGCCAAAACTTGATCCAAAATTGTGAAAAGAGTGAAGATCTATACAAAGTAATATCTAACCCTAAAGGCTTCTCAGCAACATTTTAATGCATATTAAGATTTCTTAATGCTTAGATGACAAGAAGATATTCAATAGTAAATGTTATGTCAAGATATTTCGATTTTTATTCCATTGGTTCCTTGAATAAAGATCGAAACTCTCTGGAAACAAACCCTCTGTATGATCAATAGAATCATCTACATACCTTTTCAATCAACTCATAACTCTCTTCAAGTTTGAGCAGCCTGTTCTGCACAGATGTAGATGCTCGCTGATAGACTGCTCGCCACTCCTGAAAGTCACTCTCTGAAATCTCAGCCACAGCAAAACATAAAGTTCTTAACCCTGAAAAAGGTAGCATACATCACCCCAACACACCAAAGAAAATTTTATTCAGAAGTCTGAGATTTCTGTTTTTATTTAACTAAGTTGCATTTTGAAAAAAGTGATTCCATTCAAACAATATACTGAAGTCCAATTAAATTATGACAAAACTTTAGTATGAAACATGGATTAATGTTCCCCTGGTCTTTAAAATTGGTAGCTTGCTTCTAATTCCCAACCCTTTTAATCCATCTTCCATGCCTAGTGTGGCATTTCTAAAATCCTAATCTTATCAAGTAATTCTTTTGCTTGGAATCTTCCAATTTTTCCCCAGGACAAAATTTAAGCCCCAAAGTATGGTTTATTCATGTTTCATCAGGTGGCTTCACTCTCATTCCCTGCCATTCACTTCCCACATACAGGGGTCTTTGCTCTTGCTGGTCACTTTTTCTCCATTCTGCATTCCCCAATGACTGCCCACTGTCTGCCTTGCAAACACTTTAAGACTCAGTTCCGAAAATCATCTGTTTGATGCACCCTCCTCTCATCCAGATGCCAAAGGCAGAAATACTCCTATGGCGTGAGTGACAATGTTTTACAGTTTTTCTTGTATGTCTCCTCTATTACAGCACTTGGAAAGCAGGGACCAGAGTTCTTCAGAGTAACTCAGTACCAAGCATACGGGCTGACTTATTATAGTGGCCTCACAGATGTGTGCAAAGGAAGGAGACCCCGGTGAGGTCTACTGGGAGAGCCACCTTCCTCTTACTAGGATATATGACTACATTTATTACTGCTCTTTGTCATCATAAATCTGTAGTTTAAAAGTCTAAGTATAATTGCGGGATAGTGGCAAAAAAGAACTGCCAGCAGACACACCCCGGGAAAACAGTCAGAGCTGATATTTAAAGTCACCCACCCCCTGTGCTTGCTGCCTGCCAATTTCATAACTCACTTCTCTCTCCGCAAGAAATAAAGTAGATGGATTGAAAGAAGGGAGAGGCCACAGCACTTGTCAGCTACTCAAGGAAGCAGTTATCTAGGTTCGCAAGAAGACAATGCACCCACTCTAGGTCATTTAACTCTTAAAATGACTAGGACCAAATGCTAGGCTTAGTGATCTCAAGACAAAACGTGTCTAAGGGAATAGGTCAGAAGTAAGAAGCAAGGAACATACAAAGTACCCAGAGAACTCTACCTTCCAAGAAAGGATTGTCTATTGCCAGATCACAGACAGCGGAACTTAAATATTTGTGGCCATTTTAGGACATGTTTTTCTCTCTTGAAAACTTGGCTGGAAAACTCACTGGAGGGCAGTCATGGGGAGAAGTGTCATCCAGCCCAGGGCCAGAAAGAATGGGGTGGAGATGGGGGCCAAGCCATTAAAACCTAAGAGTTTAGTATCTTTAACATCACAACTGGAGAGGAGAAAGGTGCCCCCACTTCTCCAAAACAAAAAGAACCTGTGTCGTATGCTGGGTAGGTTGTACCTGCCAAGGTCTGAGGCTGGGCCTTAAGGAATCTGAATTCTATGAATATATATATTTCCATGCGTTTACATTTTGAAGAACTATACACAGGCTTTTTTTAAAAGCCATCTTTTTCGTTTGTTTTGGCTTTTGTTTTCGCCTAGTGTTTTAAAAAATATTCCTATCTTTTCTCCGCCACAGTTAACAGGAAAAAGTATTTGATCAGGTCAGTTTGGTGCCACTGGCAGCAGTTTCAGCTGAAACAGACATGAGTGAAAACTGAGACTGGAGATTTAGATACAGTGATAACCACCACTGTCCAGTATGAGACAAGACTCTACAAATTCTTGTAGTAATTGACTGTCATGTTTAACAATCCTCACTTCCTTTCATCTAACCTAGATCATCTCTCTAGACTATATACTGATTTGCCTTGCACATAATATATTTCAGGAAGACAGACAGACAGACAGGGATAAGCTTGTTTATCCCATTTTGGATTCTCAGGCCTCACACAGAGCCTGGCATGTGGTAGGGTCTCTCTAAGAAAGTCTTGAGTTGTAATAAACTGAATAACAATTTTAATAGTTACCTAAGTTTTTAATAAAAAGTTTTGAGTTGAAACTAAATTGTATAGTTATTTTAATAGTTTAGAGGTTTATTTCTTTCTTATTCAGATTAGAATTTTTTTTAGTCTTGCTTATTTCTCTAATGAATTGCTTCAGATACAAAGTGAAATATTTAAAAAGTACATACGATCCACGCTAAAAGTAAAACATTTATAGGCCCTACCATCTAAATGGTGGGAACAAAGTAGCTCAAAATTTTAATAAATATAGCTTTAGGAAAGTAAAATAAAAATACAGGATGGGAAAAGCATATAGTAAAACATAAATTGCCAACAACTGATATCTTACTTTAGGAATCTCTAAGTCTAATAATAGTGATCCTGAAAGCTATCAGAAGTATATGATTTCTTTTTATTTTAATCATGCTTTATTGCCGAATTACACTTACCTTCCGTAGCAAACTGCTCTAAATGTTTTAGGGTAATTTCTTTGTATTTTGAAGTCTCTGCCAGTCGATCATAAATTACAGTGTCCTGGAAAACAAACAGAAGGTAAAACAACTTAATCAAGCATTCTGAATCTAATAAAGTTGATGTTAATAACAGTAGTTGTAGGAAATCAGTCTAACAACCACCAATCCCTTTTAGCATTAGTTTTAAACCATAAGATATTTTTGCCTAATAATACTATTTTCCTAGTGACATTAAGAAATAAGTCTCTAGTCCCTCATCTTCCTCTTTCTTCTTTCTGAATAAAAATTGTAGTTATTCCCATGTTAAATATCTCATATTCTACCAACGCCTCACTTACCTTCCACATGCTGCAAGATCTACCTTAACCCAGAAGGTTTTCCAGAACACCTCTATAGGTGTTCATAGGTGCTGCAAGAAGAACGGTCCAGATCTCAAGTAAGTTTGGGAAACACTGGATTGAGCAAAACAACAGAGCTTGTCTTGCTGCAATATTCCTTGGGGCCTTTAAAATGCCAGTGGACTTTTTAGGGTTTAGAGCCTGTTTATGGGACCAGTGCTCACAGAAGAACAAACTTTAAGAAATACAGCACTAAATCCACTGAGAGCACCAGTGGGTATAGTGGGGAGAACCTCGGACAAATCTTGAGATGCCTTAAATAGCTGAATATTTCTGACTGTGTCACTTTAGCTTTAAGACTCAGTTTACTTAATCTGTGAAATTTGATTACTGGATTATGTTTAAAGTCCTTTTCAGCTTTAACTTCATGTACTGCTTATGCTTCTCTAGTTTTTGCTCTTTTATAAGTTGCCCATTATTTCTTTAGTTATTTTACAGCTTTGGTTTAGTGCTTTAAGAATTTTAGTATTCAACCTTCATGGTTTTATTAGACCAGGAAAAAATAAATCATTTATCTGCAATTACTTTCTCAGTGGTATTACCATTTTGGGGTCTCCAGTCTCAGGGCTGAGATTTGGAAGCAGACTAATGGAGTATGATTTAGAACCCTTGAGAGAAACAGAACTTAGTGATCTCAGAACAGATGGAGTATTCCAAGCCCCAATTATGAATTTCTTTTTACTTTTCAGTGATGGAGTGGGAAGGGCGGCACAGCAAAAGGAAATGATAGTTTCCCCTCATGGCTCCTTCCTGAGAATGAGAACAGTAACTTGTAAATTCTATTGTTTTCAGAGGCTAATATTTTCAATGAGATGAAAACAGGCCATTCTAAAACTAAGGAAATCTTTGAAAACATTAAAATTATGAAAACAAAAGTGATAAGTAATATAGTTAAAAGGATAAATTCTGCAGTGTATCCAAACATTCTAGCAGAAGAAACTGACGTTTCGAATGGGAAAAATTAATTTTCTACCTTCTTTATAAAAGTGTTGAGAAAAAGCAGAAGAAAGATGTGGCCTTCTGCATTAAATGTACAGTATGTTTTTTAAAACGACAGTCACAATCAGCTGGCAATGCCTACACATGAAAAATGAATAAACATTGTGATGGTTAAAACTGAGTGGCAACTTTATTGGATTGAAAGATACAGAGTACTGATCCTGGGTATGTTTGTGAAGGTGTTACCAAAGGAGATTAACATTTGAGTCAGTGGGCTGGGAAAGGCAGACCCACCCTCAATCTGGATGGGCACCAGCTAATCAGCTGCCTGCAAATATAAAGCAGGCAGAAAAACATGAAATGGCAAGACTGGCCTAGCCTCCCAGCCTACGTTTTTCTCCCGTGCTGGATGTTTCCTGCCCTCGAACATCGGACTCCAAGTTCTTCAGTTTTGGAACTCAGACTGGGTCTCCTTGTTCCTCAGCCTGCAGGTCCCATGTTCTATTGTGGGACCTTGTGATACTATGAGTTAATGTTTAATAACTCCCCTTTATATATGTATTTATTCTATTATTCTGTCCCTGTAGTGAAACCTAGAGGAACAGAATATTAAGGATGGAGTTCTTTCATTGGTTTTGGGGTTACTGGAGTTGGCTGCTTAATATGATTAGACTCCAAAATGCTAAGGACTCTACTTCTAACAGTGTGGAGAACACTCATAATCCTTGGTGTAAACTGTTTAGAGAGTTACATAAAATGAATGCATTTGACATTCCTGAATCTTCACCTGTGAGAGGCAATGAGTTTAGTGACTCTGTACATAATACCCCTGACAATATGTGGAGAACCAAGGAACATAATGAAGCTGGTTGGTTGTTCGTAAGTTCTGTGGACAATGTGATGAAAGAAAATGAACTCAGGGATTCTGTCTCCTGGCTTCAGAAGCAGATACTGAGCCTCAAACCTGCTAAGATTGCCCTGAGAGTCTTACCTCCTGTTGGGAAAGAGGAGAAATTGTGTATAAACAGACACAAGCTCTTATCATGTGAGTGTCTGACCTGCAATGAAAGGTGTATTCACCGTCTCGCCAGGTGTCTACTGTTAAAGTGAGGGCATTGATTGGAAAAGAATGGGACCCTGCAACTTGGAATGGGGCTGTGTGGGAGGACCCTGATGAAGCTGGGAACACTGGGTTTATAAACTCTCACGAACCTTTTTTACCAGAAGAAACAGCTTCCCCATCCCCAGCACTGGCAACATGCCCCCCTCCGAACCATGCTGCCATCAGCCTTTCAGCCTTCGTCTGAGGAGATAAACCTTGCGCTGCCTAAGGCAACAGTGATGGCCTCCCCTGAGGCACTTGCCAGGCAAGATAATGCTGATTCTCCTCAGGAGCCACCCCTAACACCCCTGTTTGCTTCTAGACCCATAATTAGACTAAAGTCCCAGCGGGCCCCTCGAGGTGAGGTTGAGAGTAGGACCCATGAGGAGGTGTGAGACACTTGAAAATAACTGCTTGAGTTTTCTAATTTATGTAAGCAGAAAACGTCTAGGATGGATGGATAAAAGACGAATCTGAATTATAGAAACAGAGGATCACAGCTCCTCAATCAATTGCCAGACTTGAGCCAGTTTATAGACCCAGAACCCCTTGCATGAAGGAGAGGCTGGGTCCCCTAGAGGAAAGACCCCACTACATTACTGACAATGTATGCAGTTAGTCTTTCTTCCATTCTTCCCCAAGAAGACCTTTGGCCTTTCACCAGGGCAACTGTGTACTGTGAAAAGTGAAATGATCAGACATTCTGGGGACTACTGGATACTGTTTCTGAGCTGATGTTGATTACAGGGGACCCAAAATGTCACTGTAGTCCTCCAGTTGAGGTACGGGCTTATGGAGGTGATATAATTAATGGAGTTTTAACTCAGGTCTGACTTACAGTGGGTCCAATGGGCCCCAGACTCATCCTGTGGTCATTTCCCCAATGCCAGAATGAATAATTGACATAGACATACTTAGCAGCTGGCAGAATCCCCACATTGGCTCCCTGGCTGTCAGGGTGAGTGCCATTATGGTGGGAATGGCCAAAAGGAAGCCATTAGAGCTGCCTCTACCTAGAAAAACAGTAAGTCAAAAACAATATCGCATCTCTGGGGGGACTGCAGAAATTAGTGCCACCATCAAGAACTTGAAAGACTTAGGGGTGGTGATTCCCACCACATCCCCGTTCAACTCTCCCATTTGGCCTATGCAGAAGACAGATGGATCTTTGAGAATGACAGTGGATTATCACAAGCTTAACCAAGAGGTAGCTCCAGCCGCAGCTGCTGTACCAGATGTGGTTTCATTGCTTGAGCAAATTAACACATCTCCTGGTACCTGGCATTCAGCCACTGACTTGGCAAATGACTTTTTCTCCACTCCTGACCATAAGGCCCACCAGAAGCAATTTGCTTTCAATATACCTTTATTCCTTTATTGTCCTACCTCAGGGGTATATCAACTCTCTGACTTGTGTCATGATCTTATTTGGAGAGACTTTGATTGCTTTTCACTTCTACAAGATACCACACTGGTCTCCCACATTAATGACATTATGCTGACTGGATCCAGTGAGGAAGAAATAGCAAACACACTGGAATTATTGGTAAGACATTTGCATGGCAGAGGATGGGAAATAAATCTGACTAATATTCAGAGATCTTCTACCTCAGTAAAATTTCTAGGGGTCCAGTGGTGTGGGGCCTGTTGAGATATTTCTTCTAAGGAGAAAGGTAAGTTGCTGCATTTGGCACCTCCTACAAGCAAGCAAGAGGCACAACGCTTAGTGGGCTTATTTGGGTTTTGGAGGCATTACATTCCTCATTTGGGTGTGTTACTCTGGCCCATTTATCGAGTGACTAGAAAGACTGCTAGTTTTGAGTGGGGTCCAGAACAGGAGAAGGCTCTGCAACAGGTCCATGCTGCTGTGGAAGCTGCTCTGCCATTTTGACCATATGACCCAACAGATCCGATGGTGTTTCGAGTGCCAGTGGCAGATAGGAATGCTGTCTGGAGTCTTTGGCAGGCCCTCATAGGTCAATCACAGCAGAGGCCTCTGGGATTTTGGAACAAGGCCCTGCCATCTTCTGCAGATAACTACTTTCCTTTTGAGAGCCAGCTCTTGGCTTGTTACTGGGCTTTGGTGGAAACTGAACGTTTGACCATGGGTCAAGTCACTATGCGACCTGAACTGCCTATCATGAACTGGGTGCTTTCTGACCCATCTAGTCATGAAGTGGGTTGTGCACAGCAGCATTCCATCATCAAATGGAAGTGGTTATACGTGCTTGGGCTCAAGCAGGTCCTGAAAGCACAAGTAATTTACATGAGGAAGTGGCTCAAATGCCCATGGTGTCCACTCCTGCCACCCTGCCTTCTCTCCTCCAGCCTGCACCGATGGCCTCACGGGGAGTTCCCTACGATCACTTGACAGAAGAAGAGAATACTAGGGCCTGGTTCACAGATGGTTCTGCACGATATGCAGGCACCACCTGAAAGTGGACAGCTATAGCACTACAGCCCTTTTCTAGGACATCCCTGAAGGACAATGGTGAAGTGAAATCTTCCCAGGGGGCAGAACTTCAAGGAGTGCACCTGGTTGTGCACTTTGCATGGAAGAAGAAATGGCCTGATGTGCAATTATATACTGATTCATGGGCCATAGCCAATGGTTTGGCTGAATGGTCAGGGACTTGGAAGAAGCATGATTGGAAAATTGGTAACAAAGAAATCTAGGGAAGAAGTATGTGGATGGACCTCTCTGAGTGGTCAAAAACTGTTAAGATATTTGTATCCCATGAGAGCTCTCACCAATGGGTGACAACAGCAGAGCAGGATTTTAATAATCAAGTGGATAGGATGACCTGTTCTGTGGATACCACAAAGCCTCTTTACCCAACCACTCCTGTCATTTGCCAATGGGCCCTTGAACAGAGTGGCCATGGTGGCAGGGATGGAGCTTATGCATGGGCATAAGTTTATTTTGGTCAGGAGTGGAGAGAAAAAGTCATTTGCCAAGTTAGTGGCTGGATACCATAAGCAACATGGACTTCCACTCACCAAGGCTGACCTGGCTACAGCCATTTCTAAGTGCCCAATTTGCCAGCAGCAGAGACCAACACTGAGCCCTCGATATGGCACCATTCCTCAGGGTGATCAGCCAGCTACCTGATGGCAGGTTGATTATATTAGACCTCTTCCATCATGGAAGGGGCAGAAGTTTGTTCTCACTGGAATAGACACTGACTCCGGATATGGGTTTGCTTATCCTGCATGCAGCGCTTCTGCCAAGACTAACATCTGTGGACTCATGAATGCCTTATCCACCGTCATGGTATTCCACACCACATTGCCTCTGACCAATGCGTTCACTTTACGGCTAAAGAAGTGTGGCAGTGGCTCATGCTCATGGAATTCACTGGTCTTACCATGTTCCCCATCATCCTGAAGCAGCTGGATTTATAGAACAGTGAAATGGTCTTTTGAAGTCACAATTACAAGGACAACTAGGTGACAATACTTTGCAGGGCTGGGGCAAAGTTCTCCAGAAGGCCATGTATGGTCTGAATCAGTGTCTAACATATGGTACTGTTTTTCCTATAGCCAGGATTCACAGGTCAAGAATCAAGGGGTGGAAGTGGAGGTGGCACCACTCCCCATCACCCCTAGTAACCCTACTAGCAATGTTTTTGCTTCCTGTTCCTGTGACATCACATTCTGCCTGCTTAGAGGTCTTAGTTCCAGAGGGAGGCACACTGTGATCCAGAGACACAGCAATGATTCAATTAAACTGGAAGTTCAGATTGCTACCTGGACACTTTGGGCTCCTCCTACCTTTAAGTCAACAGGTTAAGTAGGGGGTTACAGTGTTGGCTGGGGTGATTGACCCAGACTACCAAGATGAAATCAGTCTACTGTTTCATAACAGAGGTAAGGAAGAGTATGCATGGAGTACAGGAGATCCATTAAGGCATCTCTTAGTATTACCATTCCCTGTGATTAAGGTCAATGGGAAACTACAACAGCCCAATCCAGGCAGGACTACAAATGGTCCAGACCCTTCAGGAAAGAAGGTTTCGGTCAGACCACCAGGAAAAAACCACAACCTGTGGAGGTGCTTGCTGTAGATAAAGGGAATAGAGAATGGGTAGTAAAAGAAGGTAGTTATCAATACCAGCTATGACTACATGACCAGCTGCAGAAACAAGGACTGTAACCATCATGAGTATTTCCTCACCAACCCCCCAGCTAACATCATATTGAAAGGGGAAAAGCTGAAACCTTTCCTCCAGGAACTGGGACAAGATAAGGATACCCACTTTCATCACGGCTATTCAAAAGAGTACTGGAAGTCGAGGCCAGAGCAATCAGCAAGAGAAGAAATAAAAGGCATACAAATTGGAAAAGAAGAAGTCAAACTGTTCCTCTTTGCAGATACATGATCTTATATCTACAAAAACCTAAAGACTCTTACCAAAAAACTTAAGATTTTGATAAATGAATTCAGTAAAATTGCTGGATACAAAATCAGTGTACGAAAATCAGTGGCACTTCTCTACACCAATAATATCTAGATGAGAAAGAAATAAAAAAGCCAATCCCATTTACAACAGTCATAAAAAATATAAAATATCAGGGCTGGGTGCAGTGGCTCACGCCAGTAATCCCAGCACTCTGGGAGGCTGAGGTGGGTGTTCAAGACCTACCTGAACAACAAGGCAAAATCCCTGCTCTACAAAAAATACAGAAGAGTTAGCCAGATGTGGTGGTGCATGCCTGTAGTCCCAGTTACTCAGGAGGCTGAGGTGGGAGGATCATGTGAGCCCAGGAAGTCAAGGGTGCTGTGAGTCATGATCACATCATTATACTCCAGCAGCCTGAGCAACAGAGCAAGACCCTGTCGCTAAATAAATAAGTAAATAAAATAAAATAAAATACACACACACACACACACACACACACACACACACACACACACAGTCTTTCTCTCTCTCTCTCTTTCTCTCTCTCTCTCTTTCTTTCTCTCTCTCTCTCTCTCTCTCCCCAATATCTAGGAATAAATTTAACCAAGGAGGTGAAAGAAAACAAGAAAAACAAAACACTAGTATAAAAAATTGAAGGCTGGGCATGGCAGCTCACAACTGTAATCCCAGCACTTTGGGAGGCTGAGGCAGGTGGATCACCTGAGGCCAGGAGTTCAAGACCAGCCTGGCCAACATGGTGAAACCTGTCTCCACAAAAATTAACTGGGCATGATAGTGGGTGCCTGTAATCCCAGCTACTCAGGAGGCCGAAGTAGGAGAATCGCTTGAACCCAGGAGGTGGAAGCTGTAGTGAGCTGAGATTGTACCACTGTACTCCAGCCTGGGTGACAGAGCAAGGCTCCATCTCAAAAACAACAACAAATAAATAAAAAAAGAAATGTAAGGTGACACAAAAAATATGGAAAACATCCCATGCCCCATTGGATTGGAATTATATCATTAAAATGACCACATTGCCCAAAAAAATCTATAGATTCAATGCAATCCCAATCAAAATATCAATGCTGAAAATGGCAAATAGGAGGCAGGACTAACTTGCAGCTCCCACTCGGGTGGATGGAGCAGTGTGGAGACTCACATTATGAACTTTTGCCCTAAGAACTACCACAGAAACATACTAGCAAAGCTGAGAGAATCCACAGACCCTTTGAAGGAGGTGGATTGCCACTGCAGGCTTCATTGGGACAGTTGAGGAACTGTACGTTGGCTTGCTTTCTCAGCTGGGAGGCTTGTGGCCTGGGGCAAGTTCTCAGGTCAGCTCACCGGCTGCCTGGAAATAAACTCGGTGCTGTTGGGGGTGCACAGTGGGAGTGAGACCAGTCTTTTGGGCTGCAGGCTGTGTGGGTGCTGGGTAAGGCCTGTGGGTGCCAGCTTTCCACCACTTCCCTGGTGAAGTGTGCAATGCAGCAGAGGCAGTCAGAATCCACCTGGGAACACAGCTCCATTGGCCTGGGAACTATACCCTAAACCCTCACAACAGCTTCATCAAGTCCCACCCAAGGAGAGTCTGAGCTCAGATATGCCTAACTCTGCACCTACCTGATAGTCTTTGTCTACCTTCCCTGGTAGCTGAAGACAAAGGACATCACTTGGGAGCTCTTGACCCTAGGGCAAGTTTGCATCCTCCTTATACTACTGCAGCTGATGAACACGAGCCACCTCCTGGCTGAAAATGCCACCTCCTGGCTGGAGGCCAACCAACACAAAACCAGCACACTTAACAAAAATACAACCAAGGACCCTCAGAGAGTCCACTTCACTCCCCTGCTACCTCCACTGGAGCAGGTGCTGGTATCCACAGCTGAGAGACCTGAAGACGGATCACATCACAGGACTCTGTAGACACTCTCCAGGACCAGCCCAGTGCCTGTTAGCTCTGCTAGGTGGCTAGATCAAGAAGAGAAATAACAATCACTGCAGTTTGGCTCTCAGTAAGCCCCATCCCTAGGGGAAGGGGGAGAACATCACATCAAGGGAGTACACCATGGGACCAAAGAATCTAAACAGTTGCCTGTGAGTCCCAGATCTTTCCTCTGACATTGTCTACCCAAATGAGAAGGAACCAGGAAAACAACTGTGGTAATATGGCAAAACAACGTTCTTCAATACCCCCAAAAGATCATGCCAGCTCACCACAATGGATCCAATTCAAGAAGAAATCTCTGAATTGCCAGAAAAAGAATTCAGAAGGTTAATTATTAAGCTAATCAATGAGGCACCAGAGAAAGGTGAAGTCCAACTTAAATAAATCCACAAAATGATACAGGATATGAATGAAAAAATCTCCAGTGAAATAGCGTAAATAAAAAAAGATCACAACTTCTCGAAATGAAGGCCACACTTAGAGAAATGCAAAGTCTCACCAACAAGTAGAAGAAAGAACTTCAGAGCTCAAAGACCAGGCTTTTAAATTAACCCAATCTGACAAAGACAAAGAAAAAAGAATTAAAAACAAATGAACAAAGCCACCAAGACATTTGCGATTATGTTAAATGACCAAACCTAAGAATAACTGGTATTCCTAAGGAAGAAGAGAAATCTAAAAGTCTGGAAAACATATGTGAGGGAATAATTGAGGAAAACTTCCCTGGCCTTGCCAGAGATCTAGACATCGAAACACAAGAAACTCAAAGAACACCCAGGAAATTCATCAAAAAAGATGAACACCTCAGCACATAGTCATCATGTTATCTAAAGTCAAGATGAAGGAAAAATCTTAAGAGCTGCGAGGCAAAAGCATCAGGTAACCTATAAAGGTAAACCTAACAGATTAACAGCAAATATCCTATAAGCTAGAAAAGACTGAGATCCTACCTTTAGCCTCAAACAAAACAATTATCAGCCAAGTATTTTGTATCCAGCGAAATCCAGCTTCATAAATGAAGGAAAGATACAGTCTTTTCCAGAAAAACAAATGCTCAGAGAATTTGCCACTAGGAAACCAGCACTACAAGAACTACTAAAAGGAGCTCTGAATCTTGAAACAAATTATTGAAATACACCAAAATAGAACCTCCTTAATGCATAAATCTCACATGACCTGTAAAACAATAACACAATGAAAAAAATAAAGGTATTCAGGCAACAAATAGTATGATGTATAGAAGAGTACCTCACAGTGTCAATACTAATACTGAATGTAAATGGCCTAAATGCTGCACTTAAAAGATACGGAATGGCAGAATGGATAAGAATTCACCAAATATCTCCTGTTTTCGAGAAACTTACCTGACACATAAGGAGTCACATAAAGTTAAGGTAGAGGGGTGGAAAAAGATATTCTATGCAAATGGACACCAAAAGCAAGCAGGAGTAGCTATTCTTATACCAGACAAAACAAACATAAAGCAACAACAGTAAAAGACAAAGAGGGACATTATATAATGATAAAAGGACCAGTCCAACAGGAAAATATCACAATCCTAAATATATATGCACTTAACACTAGAGCTCCCAAATTTATAAAGCAATCAGTACTAGACTTATGGAATGAGAAAGATAGCAGAATAATAGTGGGTAACTTCAAATACTCCAACAACAGCACTAGACAGGTCATTAAGACAGAAAGTCAACAAAGAAACAATGGACAACGGACTTGAATTATACTCTAGAACAAATGGAGTTAACAGATATTTACAGAACATTCTACCCAACAAATGTTGGCCATACATTCTATTCATCAGTACATGGAACATTCTCCAAGATAGACCATATGATAGGCCACAAAACAAATCTGAACAAATTTAAGAAATTCAAAATTATAGCAAGTATATCTCAGACCACAGTGGAATCAAATTGGAAATCAACTCCAAAAGGAAACCTCGAAACCATGCAAATACATGAAAATTAAATAACCCACTCCTGAATGATCATTGGGTCAATAATGAAGTTAAGATGGAAATTTAAAAAATTTTTTGAACTGAAAGATAACAGTGACACAACCTATCAAAACCTCTGTGATATGGCACAAGCAGTGCTAAGAGGAAAGTTCATAGCATTAAATGTCTACATAAAAAAGTCTGAAAGAGCACAAATAGACAATCTAAGGTCACACCTGAAGGAACCAGAGGAACAAGAACATGCCAAACCCAAACCCAGGAGAAGAAAAGACATAACCAAGATCAGAGAAGAACTAAATGAAAATTAAAACAAAAAAAATACAAAAAAAACAAAAATTAGCCAGGTGTGGTGGTGCACACCTGTAATCCCAGCTACTCAGGAGGCTGAGGCAGGAGAATTGCCTGAACCCAGGAGGCAGAGGTTGCGGTGAGCCGAGATCGCGCCATTGCACTCCAGCCTGGGTAACGAGCGAAACTCCGTCTCAAAAAAAAAAAAAAAAAAAAAAAAAAAAAAAAAAAAAAAAAAAAAAAAAAAAAAAAAAAAAAAAAAAAAAAAAAAAAAAAAAAAAAAAAAAAAAAAAAAAAAAAAAAAAAAAAAAAAGATAAATGAAACAAAAATCTGGTTCTTTTAAAAGATAAATAAAATTGATAGACCATTAGCGAGATTAACCAAGAAAAGAAGAAAGAAGATCCAAATAAGCTCAATTGGAAACAAAACAGGAATATTATAATATAACCAATACCAAGGTATGGAAGATCATTCGAGGTTACTGTGAATACCTGTACGTGCATAAACTAGAAAACCTAGAGGAGAGAGGCAAATTCCTGGAAATATACAACCATCCTAGATTTAACCAGGAAGATACAGAATCTCTCAACAGATCAGAAATGAGATTGAAATGGTAATTTAAAAGTTACCATCAAAAAAGGTCCAGGACCAGACAGATTGACAGACGAATTTGATCAGACATTCAAAGAAGAATTGGTACCAATCCTATTGACACTATTCCAAAAGGTAGAGAAAGAGGGAATTCTTTCTAAGTCATTCTGTGAAACCAGTATCACCATAATAACAAAACCAGGAAAGGATATAACAATAAAAAGAAAACTGCAGACCAATATACCTGATCCACATACACACAAAAATCCTCAACAAAACTTGCTAACCAAATCCAGCAGCATATCAAAAAGATAATCCACCAGGTTCAAGTGGGTTTCATACTAGGGATGCAGAGATGGTTTAACATCTGCAAGTCAATAAATGTGATATACCACATAAACAGAATTAAAAACAAAAAACACATGATCATCTTAATAGATGCAGAAAAAGCATTTGACAAAACCCAGTATCCCTTTATGATTAAAACCCTAGCAAAGTCGACATAGAAGGAACACACCTTAATAAAAGCCATCTATGACAAACCAACAGTCAACATTATACTGAATGGGAAAAAGTTGAAAGCATTTGCCCAAGAACTGGAACAAGACAAGGATGCCCACTTTCACCACTTTTCTTCAACATAATACAGAAGTTCTAGCCAGAGCAATAAGACAAAATAAATAAATAAAGGGAATCCAAATTGGTAAAGCGGAAGTCAATTCACTGTTTGCTGAGATGATCACATACCTAAAAACCCTAAAAACTCCTCCAAAAGGCTCCTAGAACTGGTAAATGAATTCAGCAAAGTTTCAGGATACAAAATTAATGTACACATCAGTAGCTCTGCTATACAACAACAGCAACCAAGCTGAGAATCAAATCAAGAACTCAACCCCTTTTACAATAGCTGCAAAAAAATTAAAATACTTAGGAATATATCTAACCAAAAAGGTGAAAGACCTCTACAAGGAAAACTACAAAACATTCCTGAAAGAACTCACAGATGACACAAACAAATGAGAACACATCCCATGCTCATGAATGGGTAGAATCAATCTTGTAAAAATGACATATTGCTAAAAGCAATCTATAAATTCAATACAATTCCCATCAAAATATCACCATCATTCTTCAAAATTAGAAAAAAACAATCTTAAATTTTATATCGAACCACAAAAGAGCCTGCAAAGCCAAAGCAAGACTAAGCAGAAAGAACAAATTTGAAGGCATCACATAACCTGAATTCAAATTATAATATTATATAAGGCCATAGTCATCAAAACAGCATGGTACTGGTATAAAAACAGACATATGGACAAATGGAAGAGAATGAACAGCCCAGTAATAAAGCTAAATACTTATGGCCCACTGATCTTCAGCAAAGTAAACAAAAACATAAAGCGGGAAAAGGACACCCTATTCAACAAATGATGCTGGAGTAGTTGTCAAGCCACATGTAGAAGAATAAAACTGAATCCTCATCTTTCACCTTATACAAAAAGGAATTCAAGATGGATCAAAGACTTATATCTAAGACCTGAAATCATAAAAATTCTAGAAGATAATATCAGAAAAACCCTTCTGGACACTGGCTTAGGCAAAGACTTCATGACCAAGAACCCAAAAGCAAACGCAACAAAGACAAAGATAAATAGTTGTTACTTAATTAAAGTAAAAAGCTTCTGCACAGCGAAAAATATAATCAAGACAGTAAACAAACAACCCACACAGAATGGGAGAAAATCTTCACAAAGTATGTATCTGACAAAGGACTAATACCCAGAATGTTCAGTGAATTAAAAACAAATCAGCAAGAGGAAAATAAACAATTCCATCAAAAAGGCGCTAAGGACATAAACAGACAATCCTCAAAAGACGATATACAAATGGCCAACAAATGTACACACACACACACACACACACACCCAACACACACACACACTGTGTATATGTGTGTGTGTGTGTATATATATATATATATATACATACACATGATATATATACATATATATACACACACACATACACACACCATGGAATACTACTTAGCCATAAAAAGGAATGAAATAATGGTATTCACAGCAACCTGGATGGGATTGGAGATGATTATACTAAATGAAGTAACTCAGGAATGAAAAAATAAACATCATTTGTCCTTACTCATAAGTGAGAGCTAAGCTATGAGGATGCAAAGACATAAGAATGATACAATGTACTTCAGGATACTGTGGGGAAGGGAAGGGTGGTAGGAGAGTGAGGGATAAAAGACTACATACTGTATATAGTATACACTGCTTGGGTGATAGATGCACTAAAATCTGAGAAATCACCACTGAAGAATTTATTCATGTACTAGAAAGTACAATAAAATATCTCCCCCCAAACAAAATACAAATGTCATTCTTCACAGTTAGAAAAAACAATCCTAAAATTCATACAGAACCAAAAAAAGAGCCCAAACAGCTAAAATTATCCTGAGCAAAAAGGGTAAAGCTGGGGGCTTCACATTACCTAAATTCAAAAATTTATTACAAGGTTATAGTAACCAAAACAACATGGTATTGGCATAAAAATAGACAAATAAATAGATGGAACAGAATAGAGAACCCAGAAATAAAAGCCACATATTTATAATCAATTCCTCTTTGATAAAGTTGATAAGAACCTACACTGGAGAAAGGTCATGCTTCTTCTTCAATAAGTGGTGCTCGGAAATCTAAAAACTCATCCTAAATAAGAATGAAGCTGAACTCTTATCTCTTGCCATATACAAAAAAAAGTTAAATAAAAATGGATGAAAAACAAACATAAAACTCAAACTTATAAAAAATACTCGAAAAAAACCTAGGGAAAACTATCCTGGGCATTGGTTTAGGCAAAAAAATTATGACAAAGACCCTGAAAATACAGGCAACAAAACCAAAAATTCACAAATGGGACTATATTAAACTAAAAAAGCACAGCAAAAGAAACAATCAACAGAGTGAAAAGAATCTGTTGAACAGAAGAAAATGAAAACTATTCATTCTAAAAAGGACTATTAGCCACAATATACAAAGAACTGAAACAACAGGCAACACATAATTCTCTTAAAAAGTGGGCGTAGGACATACGTAAGCATTTGTCAAAAGAAGACATACAAATAGTCAACAAGTATATGAAAAAAATGCTCAACATCACTAGTAATCAGAGAAAGGCAAATCGAAATCACAATGAGATGTCATCTTACCCTGGTCAGAATGGCTGTTATTTAAAAGGCAACAAATAACTGATGCAGGTGAGGATATGGAGAAAAAGGACCTCTTGCAAACTGTTGCTGGGAATGTAAACTAGTACAGTCACTATGGAAAAGAGGATAGAGAGTTCTCAAAGACACTAGAATTACCATTCAATCCAGCAAGCCCACTACCCAAAGAAAAAGAAATCAATATATCAAAGGGATACCTGCACTCATGTTTATTGCAGCACCATTCACAAAAGCAAAGATATGGAATTAACTTAAGTGTCCATCAAGTGCCTATCAACAGTCCAACAGATTAAAAAAGCAGATGTATATACACAAAATGGTATACTATTCAGCCATAAAGAATAATGACATCATGTCATTTGCAGCATCAAAGATGGAACTGGAGGCCATTATCAAGTGAAATATGCCAGGAACAAAATAACAAATATTGCACATTCTCACTTACATATGGGAGCTAATAAAATCTGATCACACAGAGGTAGAGAGTAGAAACACCAACAGGGAAGGGTGATACAGAGGAAAGAGAAAGGAAGGAGGAGGGAGGATAAGGAGGACTGGGTTAAACAGTTCAAACCTACAGTAAGATAGAAGGAATAAATTAAGTATTTGATAGTAGAGTAGGGTGACTATATTCCGCAAAAATGTATTGTACTAACTTGATGGATACTCTAAAAGTACCCTGGCTTGATCACTATGTATCATATACATGTAACAATTTCTTATGTACCCCATAGATTTGTGCAAGTAATACAAACAAGGCTGAGACAGGAAGATCACTTGAGCCCAGGAATCTGAGATTATAGTGTGCTATGATCACATCACTGCACTCCAGCCTGAGTGACAGGCTAAATAAATAAATAAATGAATGAATAAAATTAAAAAAATTTAAAAACTACAAGAAAATGAACAACCAATTTAACAAAGGGCAAAAGATCTGAAGATACCTCATCACAGAAGACATAACAGATGTCAAATAAGTACATGAAAAAATGTTCAACATCATATGTCAGGGAATTGGAAATTAGGCCAACAATAAAATACCAGTACATCTATTAGAATAGCCCAAATCCAAAACACTGACAACATCAAACGTGGGTAAAGATGTGGAGAAACAAAAGCTCTCATTAATTGCTGATGGGAATGCAAAATGATATAGCCATTTGGAAGACAGTTTGTTTCTTACAAAATGAAACATTCTTTTACTGTAAGATCTTGCAATCACTCTTAGTATTTACCCAAATGAGATGAAAACCTGTGCTTACACAAAAACACACATATGGATGTTTACTGTAGCTTTATTCATATAATTGCCAAGTGGAAAGAGATCAAGATGTCCTTTAGCAGGTGAACGGATAAACTGTGGCACATCCAGACAACTGATTATTCAGTACTAAAAAGAAATGAGCTGTCAAGCCATGAAAAGACATAGAGGAGCCTTAAATGAATATTACCAAGTGAAAGAGGCCAGTCCAGAAAGGCTATATGCTATATCATGCTAACTATATGACATTCTGGAAAAGGCAGTAAAAGGAACAGTGGGGACAGTAAAAGCAACAGTGGTTTCCAGGGCCTTAGAGAGGAGAGATGAATGATTAGGCGGCACACAGGAGATTTGTAGGGCAATGAAAATACTGTATATGATACCATAATGGTGGATACATATCACTACACATTTATCCAAACCCACAGAATTTACAATACCAAGAGTGAACCCTCATGTAAAGTCTAGGGTTTGGGTGATAATGATGTGTCAGTGCAGATCATGGATTGTAACAAATGCACCACTCTGGTGGGCGATGTTGATAATGGGGAGTGTGTGTATGATGGCAGGGCATATATATGGACTCTGCCTTCTACTGGATTTTGCTGGGAACTTAAAACTGATCTAAAAATAAAGTCTATATAAAATACATTATTTTTTTTTCAGAACAGCAAAAATATATGCAAACTAATTCTATGATTATTAAAAATGGAAGTCCAATGTTTTTATTTTTTTATTCAATGCCTTAACTCCCCAAACAAGTTTCTAGGTAGAAGACTATTCCAAACTATACAAGAAAGGATGTGATGTGGGTTTTGTAAACTGGACATTTATCAACCATTTAAAGTGGGAGGTCTTAAAGGCTCTCTTTACTCCCTTGTTACTGAATGTTACTTTTGGGATGTGTAAGATCTTTACGATACACTTTAAAATTGTATCCTCATCTTTTTATTTAATACTTCTCTGACTAGTCTAAGCTCCTAACAAGTCTTAGGTCTTATCTTCACACCTCCAAAATCCAGTTCAAACTGTGATGATAGAACGTATACAGCAAATAAATGTTAGGTGTTTTATTCAATGAGAATACAGAATCAAAGGAAATCTATAACTAAATTCATGAAACATCATGAAATAATTCTAAAATGCTTTAAAATCAAGACATTCAAAAACTGCATTTCACTGCTTTTAAATCAAGGCATTTAACATTCTCAAAATGAATTTATATACTAGGCTTGAGCTTCTTAAGTTCAGTTTCCAAGTTTATATGCAATAAAGCAAGGTTGTTGATCTATTTAAAAGAGGAATGTTCCGAGTTGGGAAGTTTATAAACTAGGTAACTGGAAAGAACAATTCAGAAGGAAAATACTGACTGATCTCAATTAAAAAAAAGGGTCCTGGTCAGTAGATTTCTCATTTTCCCATGAGTATAAATATATTTAACTGAAAAAATTCGGTTAGAATAACATATTACTATTTCTGTCAATATAACCTGACAATATACCAAAGCCAAGTCAGAAATTGTTATAATTAAAACAATGCAAGGCAGTAATCACATGATATAATTATGGTAGTTAACTGTGATCTAATTCCCCCCCCATTTCTATGCTTTTTAAAAAATTAGATTCAAAGTAGAGTGAATCACATTCTAATATAATTTTTAAAATTTTCTATATTTAACTGTCTTCTAGCATAGTTTATATAGTATAAACCTGAAATATTATGTTTCAAAAATTGAATTATATAAAAATAACCTAGGCCAAACTTTTTCAAAGCACCAAATTTGCTCAGATGGAATCCACATTTCACCAGAAGAGGTTGAACACTATTAGTATAAAACACCAACAAAAGTGGATGTCAGCAACTTCATGTTAAACATCTGTGTTACATTTCCATAGAAGAATGCCTAACATACACATTGTAAACCATCATAAATCACAACTGTAAAAAATAAAAATAAAAACTTACAGCTCCTTTGCAGTAGAGTCGTAACTTCCCAGATGGAGTGCGAACAATCACTGACATTCTTTTTCTAGCACTGAAAGAAAGAGGTTTTCTATAATGTGTCATCTTACCAAAGATATGCATCTATACGCTTGTAATGCCTCACATATTTTAATATTCACAGTGAAAAAGTAAATCTGACCAAATCATGAGCCCTAATCTTCCACATACACAAACTATCCTGTGTGTACAGTTGGGCACCTGTAAAAGTTACATTATGCTTTTTAAGGCACCAGGGTACTATCTACTGTTCCAGTGGAATAGTTGACAAAATAGTTCCTCAGAAACCTGCAAGAGCTCATACCCATCAGAGGAGAGTCCTGGTTCAATGTTTTCAGATTTGAAAAAATATTTAAGTTGGTTTCTTAAGGGATAAATTATGTTACAGTTTTTATTAAAAACAGAAATATCAATAAAAATCAATTTTTATTAAAAATAGAAATGATAATCAGTGATAACTCATCACACATAAAGGTCAATGCTAGTACTTTAAAAAACAACTCAAGCATTCACAACTATTGTTTTTCAATGATGACTAGCAAACCATTGGCTTCATGCTAAAAACCTAATTTATGCAGCAAACTTAAGCTAATGAGCACAAACATTTTAATACTGTGTTGGTGACATAGTTTAATAAGAACTGTGTCAAATGTACATCTTTCAATGCATTAATAAAAAAGAGATAGCAAATAACATTGAATGGAAGAAACTGGGACAGCATTACAAAGGATAGGACTCATTTGGACCATCAGTATATAAGCATCCTCCTCAGAACTGAGGGCAGAAAAGGACTTCTCAAATGTCTCTATCTACTAGTTGTTTTACCTGCTAAAAAAACTGAAATGAGTTCAATATACAACAGCTGTCAGTTATGGTATCATAGTATACAGTCAGGAGTTTCTTTCAGAGGAATTTAGAAACATTTAAGTTCCCTCTTTCTCCATCCATAATGCTCCTGGTATTACTACCTCAATCTCTATCCTTGTACATCAGGAACACATTTAATCGTAATGTGTTTGTAATGACACCTATACATTCTACATTAGCCCTTCCTGGTTCATGCCTCTTTTACTTCAGCTTTGATAATGTGGTCCCAAATTCATCAACTTCCTCGTTCTTCTCTTCCTGGTGTAATCTCCAAATACTGGATGAATGAGAGCTCTCTTTTGTGGTACATCAAAGTAAGTAGATTTTGCTGAAGAAAAGTTATTAGTTGCCATTTAGATATGTTTTTTAAACCACACTTAGAAATTTTGTATGTCTTGTCATACCCGGCCATAGAGATTAGCAAATACATGATGTTATGCAACACCAACTAGGTGCTCCTTACTGCCTAGTAGCCCATCACATTCCAACAAGCTTGCTCTCTCACCCTGTGCAGGGCTACAGCACATCTTCTTGATTCTCCAAGACTCCCATGCTCCCTCCTCACCCCAGAACCTTGACAGAAATTCACCTTGATAAAAACTTCAGATAAGAAATCCCTTTTTGGCAGTGGCTCACACCTGTAATCGCAGCACTTTGGGAGGCTGAAGTGGGTGGATCACTTGAGGTCAGGAGTTCGACACCAGTCTGGCCAACATGATGAAACCCTATCTCTACTAAAAATACAAAATTTAGCCAGTTGTGGTGACGTGCACCTGTAATCCCAGCTACTCAGGAGGCTGAGGCACGAGAATTACTTGAATCTGGGAGGTGGAGGTTGCAGTAAGCCAAGATCACGCCCCTGTATCCAGCCTGGGTGACAGAGCGAGACTCTGTCTAGGGGGGAGGGAGAGGTAAGCTGAATGGGGGAAGAAATCACTTTTCTTTCTGCCATTAAAACCTGCATATCTATGTGTGCACCATCCCCTCCATCTTTTTTGCTGATATGATGGAAGAAACATTTTCCTGTCAGAGGTCTTCCTTCCACATGTCTATGAACCTCCTCTCATCCCACTTTCTCAGTAACCTCACTCCATAGGTTATGCTGTTCTCCCCTGAATCTGCCTTTTCTCCTTCTATAAAGATCCTGTTCATAAGCATTTAAACATACTCTGGTCTCTCCCCTACAAAATTCAGCCCCATGCAAGCACGCCTCCATTAAGCCATATCCTTCAACTCTTTCACATTTCAACGTCTCTAAACCATCACTACGTGTACTGCCTTCACTCATCTCCCCACTTAATTCCCAGTCTTTTCCTTTTTGTTCTCTCCTCACCATTCCAATGAATAGCTACATTTGACAAATGCTTCTCAAACTTCTTACCTAAACTTGCAGCAGTCTCTGACACAGATGACCACTCTTTCCTTGCGCCCTCTTCTCCTGGCTCTGTGCCCTGACCCTCTCTGTCCTCTACATCTGTAACAACAAGGTCATCTCTTTTGCTGATTCCTCTTTTTCTAATCAACCCTTATACTAATGGTTTAATTGTTAGCCTTCCATTTTCCCCTCACTTTATATCTCATCTTCAGGAGGTCCCATTCAATTTTATGACCTCAAATACCACTTGCCAATTACTGTCTGCCAAATCACTATTTCAGCCACAGATTTCTCTTTTGTTTCAGGCCCTTATATTCAACTGCTTACCTGACACCTCCATTTGTATGTCTCATAGGCATCTAAAACTAAGACTTCAAACATTTTAACCTCCACTATTCCTCCTCCCACTTCTGCCATCTGTGTAAAGGTACTCTATCTACCCAGTTGTTCACGCCAGAGACCCTAACCTCTTCCTCTTTTCGCCTTCTACCTCCAGTCCCTGAAGTCCCTCTGATATTCCTCTACAAGGTACACGGATTCCATCAACTTTCTTTTATTTTCATTACCATCATCCTAGTTTAAACCACTAATGTCTTTCATAGCGACTATTTTACCAGCATCACATTCACTTTTCTCATGTCATTCTTAAACCCGCCTTCATCACTGAATTGTGAAAGAACAGAAACTCCCAACTCTGCTTTATTTTCTTCTTCACGGCACTCATCACCTAGCATGGTGCCTTCTAAGTGTGGTTTAAAAAACATTTCTAAATGCCAATTAATGGGCTACTTATGACAGTCTACAGATATACTACAAATAAGCTTGGGAAAAACGATCGCTTTGACATGAAAAGAGATGAGGGTTACACTTCGAAAATCAGCTGTTTAATTATTTAATGTATTCATCTTCTTTGGGATCATCAGAGCATACAAGTTAAAAAAAAAAACTGTAAATTTTTTTTACAAAAATAATGGGGTCAGACAGACCCCATTATTTTTGTTATTAACCACTGGCATGTGGTCACTCCCAATCAAGGCAGCAAACGGAGTTGGCACAGAAAAGGAAATGCCTCCCCTACGCAATGTACAAGCTTGCGTTATGCAGAAGAAAGTTCAAGAAAAATGATGGACACTTATTTCCCTGAACAACAGCATTACTTCCTCATGGCCTTAATTCTGTGAAGTGTCCTGTCTTTTATGATGCCATCTTTAAAGACCCTGCAGCAAAGGCCCCTCTGCTTCAAGAATGCAGGTAAGCTGGGAAATTACATGGTCATGTGGGAGTAAAAGGCTAAAAACTCACAGACTTATCACTGATTGTAACTAAAGTGATCTATTATTCGTCCTTAAGAAATAAAATAAGTCAGACAATCAGTTTGCTTTCTGTCCTTTCCTACTAGATGATAACTGGTCTTACACCTAATAGAGACATGAATATGGTTTCCCAAATCCTGAAGACAATGAAATGTAATGAGCATTCAATTAGAATGCTGGCTTCCTGACTCTGACTCATCTCTTCTCCACCTACATCTGAAGCCTCTAAACATAACTGTGTTTCCAGATCGCCAGCCATAAGACACCTGGCCATATATGCAAGGTTTGTGAATCAGACAATTATATTTCAAAAAGGTTTCTTCATTTTCTAAATTTAAAAATCGATACATAGTATTTGTACATATTTATGGGGTATATGTGATATTTTGTTAGATGCATAGAATTTATAATGATCAAATCGGGGTATTTGGGATATGCATGATCTTGAGTATTTATTTACCTATCACTTGTATGTCCTGGGAACATTTTAAGTCTTGTCTTCCAGCTATTTTGAAATATACAACACATTGTTGTTAACTATAATTACCCTACTTCATTATGGAACATCTGAACTTACTTCTTCAACATAAGTGTAGGTTCGAACCCATTAACTAACCTCTCTTTATCCCTTTCCCTCCCACCCATACAGCTTCCCAGCCTCTGCTGTCTATCATTCTACTCTCTACCTCCATGAGATCTACTTTCCAAAAGACTTTAAAACTGCTACCAGTAGTCATGCATTGCAATACTCTGAAGAAAATGGTTTGTGATTTATCTACAGATAATGATGATCAAAAATGTACTCAAGATTTTGATTTAATATTTTGTCTAAACAAATTTAAATGAAAATAAAGCATACTTCCTAGTTATTCAAAAGGGAAAAAATAAAAATGGATATAAATTTATCTTATCCATACAAATCACTGAGCAGATGTTTTACCTGGTGAACTCCAAGACATTGAGCAACTCATATCTTTCTTCCTGCCCCAACTAAGAAGAAAAGGAATATATAATTACATACAGTTGGAAGCATTTTAAGCTTCTTGGAAATAAATCCTAGTCATAAAGTCTTCTTGTAAAAAATGCCAACACAAGCAAATTTTCCCTACTGAAATGTAGAAGGGAACTTACTAACTTTTACATTAACTAAGTTACTGAAAACAGAATATCCAAAACAGGAGAAAACCAAAAGGAATTCAAAGTATCACTGAAGAGTCCTTAGAATATAACCTGCCCAGACAAGAGAATGGAGGGCTTCAAAAGAGATGTCGTAAGATCTGTCATGCCAATGAACAGATTATGTGGTGCGACTGTATTGAGAAAAATATGTTAGAAGGTACGGGAACAATATAGATAATAGGGGGAAAAAAAGGGAAGCAATGGAAAAAAAAAGTAAGAGATTCATCTTTAGAAAATGATGGAAAAAGTGGCCAGGTCCAGTGACCACGCCTGTAATCCCAGTGCTTTGAGAGGCTGAGGTGGGAGAATCAACTGAGCCCGGGAATTCAAGACTAGTCTTGAAAATACAGCGTTAAAAAAAAATTTTAAAAAAAATTAGCTGTGGTGGCCCATGCCTATAGTCCCAGCTATTTTAGAGGCTGAGGTAGGAGGATCACTTGAGCTCAGGGGCTCAAGGCTACACTTAGCTATGACTGCACCACTGCACTCCAACCTGGGTGACAGAGCAAGACCTCATCTCTAAAAAAAAAATTGGTGTTAGGAAACACAAAATTTAAAAAACAAAAAATATAATTATCAAATACAACAATGTGCAGCTATGAATACTAGCACAGGTAAAATTGAAGGCAATACTACACAGAAGCTAAAAAATAATTTTTAAATAGCTATAATTTATATATAATAAAATGCATAAATCTTTAACAGAGTCAAGTGAAAATTGCATAGTTTGGTAACTTCCACCCTAATCAAGATATAAAACATTCCCAACATCCTATAAATTCCCTTGTGCCCTTTTTCAATCAATCTCCTCCCTGCCCTGAGGCAACCACTGTTTTGAATTCTATCACCATAAATCACTTTTTCCTGATCTTGAGCTGCATAAAAATGAAATTAAAACGGATGCACTCCTTTGTGTCTGACATTTTTTTTTCTCAGCATAATGTGTCTGATTCTTGTTTTGATTCATTTTTCATCCATGCTGTTGATGAATCAATAACTCATTCCTTTATATTGTTTAGATGTTCCATTGTGAGAATATATCACAATTTGTTTATCCATTCTTCTATTGATGGGTATTTGGTTTGGTTTCTAGTTTTTGGCTACTATGAATAAAGCTACTATGGGCATTTTTAAAGACAGAAACTTAATTTCTGCTGAATAACTGTGAGCACAATTGCTGGGTCAGGCGTAAGTTTACCTCAATTAGAGAATCACTTGGGTGAGTATGTAGTGCTATCTCATTGCGGTCTTAATCGTATCTCCTTGATGACTAACAATGCTTTTTCACATGCTTATTGGTCATCCATATGTCTTCTTTTGTGAAATGTCTGCTCAAGTCTTTTGCCCACTTTAAAAATTGGGCCTGAGTATTTAACTAAAAATTGGAATAAAACGATAATAATATTGGGAACATCAGGAAGGATAAACAAAAAGGATGGTGATTCAAGAGATACATCCTCATGTAACAGAATCAGAAGACACATTAAAATTGAGGAGTCAAAGCATGTATTAATAGTCACCTATTTTTTTGAAAATATGAGATGTATATATGCCTAAAGAAATAGCTAAAAAACCATCCAGTGGTTGCTTCTGGGGTGGGGAACCTCTATTTTATTATAAGCCTTTTGGTATTTATCTCTGAAGCTATGCAAATGTATTACTTGGATTAAAAAGAACCTTAAAAACAACTAACTTACTGAATCTATAATCACTGAGTCGGGTGTTCTTCCGGTGAAAACAAAATTCAATTGCTTGGCTGCTCTGACCAATGCTCCCTCGTCTGTTTTAGAAGAAGCGGTAAAAGCAAATACATGATTGAAAAAAAAAAAAATTTCAGTACAAGTGAAGTGCATTAAGGCAGTATAATTTTCTGTTCAATTAAAGGTCTTTTTATTCTGGCTCCTGTTATTAATCCAATTATTTTAAAATTACGTGATAATTCCAAAGAAATAAGGAGAATAATCTGAAGTATAGAACTCAGAGTTACATTTCTGAAATGTTAAGTCTCACGGTTAGTGATACATTCCTAAGAAGCTTAATTTAAATGTATCCCTTCATCCAGCATATTTGCTAGAAAACTTTCTCAAAAGCACTCAGAGAAAATTGCCTTCTAAAGTTTTATCCTTTTCCTCCTAAAATGTTGAGTCTAGAGAAATTAATTTTGCTAATTGAGGATTCAATTTAAACAGCTTTAAATGAGCGGACGATTTTACTATCCATGAATTTCATGTTATATAAAACCTTTTTATTGCTGAGAGTAGGATATGGCATAAGAAAACATACAGTTCCTGTCCTAACAGTACAAGGCATAACAGTTCTTATGCTTTTAAGGAATTTAGTATCTCCTATAAGTCACGGATGCTAGCTTAGAATACAGTTTAAAACACTTCTAACAAAGTTCTCATCAAATTGACTAACTACCCAATCTTACATTGAAAATGGGTCCAAAGTGTAAGTACCTAATATTGATAACTGTACTAATAATATTTTATAGAATCTCTTCAAATGTGTAAAACTTTCTTAACCCAAATAAATACACAAGCTCCTTTATTATCATTAACAAGAGAGAAAAGCAAAATTGTTCCAAAGTTATATATGCTTACTATATTCAGGCAAACACATCTTCCTTTTCCTACTTGTTCCTGTGCGAAATCAGCCTAAGAGTTCTTAGGTATTTATAAAGAAGGGAAAAATGATTATGTATATGTAAAAAACTATATTTTACACTTATGAGAATTATGTTACTCAGATTTTCATGTAACTTATGTCATATACCAAAAATTACATATACAAAGTTACATATTTTAAAATATCACATATATGTTTAATCTTGAAAAGCCAAGGTTTTTCCGATTGGTAAATAAAAATTTTTATATAAGAAAACACTTAATTTCGCTATCTTATTTTTTTTAAATTAAATTGACTTTTACATTCAAAACAATTATCCACACAAAAAAATACTTTACAATTGCTTCATTTGTACCTGGAGATGCTGCTTGATAAATAATCTTATCACCTTCTCGCTCTGGCACTGCTGTGTGACAGACCGCCATCATTGTAAGAAATTCACATATTATAGGTGCAGTCGGCTGTGAAAAATAAACACATGATTTAGCCTTTCTCACGTGAACATTTTTACACTGATAGTAATTATTATTCCATATCTATTAAGAACATAGCTGTTGGCTGGGCACGATCACTCACGCCTGTAATCCCAACACTTTGGGAGGCCAAGGTGGGCAGATCGCCTGAGGTCAGGAGTTCGAGACCTGTCTGGCCAGCATGGTGAAACCCTATCTCCACTAAAAATACAAAAATTAGCTGGTTGTGGTGGCAGGCACCTGTAATGCCAGCTACTTGGGAAGCTGAGGCAGGAGAATTGCTTGAGGAGGCAAAGGTTGCAGTGAGCTGAGATCCTGCCATTGTACTATCTAGCCTGGACAACAGAGCAAGACTGTGAGAAAGGAAAAAGTGAAAAGGAAAAAGGAAAAGAAAGGAAAGGAAAGGACAGGACATGGTTATTATAGATTAGAGGTATGGGATTATAGCCAACTAAGAAGCCAACATTGATTATAAAGAAAATGTGTTAATTTATGTTATTTTTCTACTCTTTCAATCATTTTCTAAACATTTATACAAGACAACTTGTATGTTGTCAAATACAAATAGTATAGTGAAAAAGACAGATGTAGCTGAATCTTGTCCTTGGAAGACAAAAGAAAAATTCAAAAATGTTCATTTACCCAGCTGTAATTCCTGATCAGATTTAAAATTTTAGGCATGTGATTTTACTGAATTGGGGTGATAATGACTGAGAATTTTTCTATAATGCTTTTTCCTTCCACTCGAAAAATGGTAGCTTTATTCATATTTTAATAAATAAAAAAATTATGAGCAACTCCTACGTCCAGTGGACTCTTACAGGCTGAGAAGACAGAAGGGTGTATCCTTTCTGCAGGGAGCTTAGGGTTTATAGGAGAAAAGAAGCCAAGTATTTTAAATATCTTCCTGTCTGGCTCCCAATAAAGAGAAATGTCATTCGATTTAGTAAAGGAAAAACATTTCTCAATGCTCTTGGGCAAAAAAAATAATAAAGTGAAGTGACTAGGAAGACAGATCAGAACATTATTTGAAAAAACTGTGTTCAGGCTAGAACAGTGGACTAAACACACGCATTGTCCCTGCCACGTGAAGCTTAGCATTGTGGGGAAGACAGAACACAAATAAATATACACTCATTATTTACTTATAGCATGACAAGCACTGTAAAGTAGGGAATATGCAAATATCATGTAATGTGACTTAAGCGAGTCTGTGGCTGTTCTCAAGATAATGTAATATTTGAGCTGATGAGGTTTTAGCCTCCTGAAGAATTGGGCAATGTGCTTTCCATCAAGCAGGAATAGGACATAGCTGAAAAGGTCATAAAGAAGGAAAGGATGATGTGTTTTAGAAAATAAAAGAAGGCCAGTGGGATAAGGAGAAAAAAAAGGAGCTCAAAATGAGGGTGATAGCTTAGGCAAGGGCCATATCATGTTACTTTGTGAGTGGAGAGAGAAGGCAGAGAATAGGCTTAAACAGGATAGTGAGGGGACTTGATTTTCCTTTGCATTTTTCAGCTCTCATGTGCAACAGTAACTGGATAGGAGTAAAAGTGGAACCCAGGAGACTGGCCAGGAGGCTACCACAGTAATCCACAGAGCGGGTTCTGGCGGTCTGGAGTGGGGTGGTGAAAATGAGGATTAACTGTAGCCGACACTCAAGACAGATTCTAGAAATCAGTATTGACAAGGGCTTGGTGTCTCAGAGATCTGGACATGGAGAGAAAAGGAGGCATTAAAGGCAACCCTCTAGTTCCTAGGAAGAATCGTAAGATAGGTGATGGTACAATTTATCGAAAGCTGAGAATCCAAGAGGGAAGGGGTGGTGTAGGTCTAGGTTTTGTAGATCCTGAAGTCAATATTTTGTTGAAGGTTAGTAGAGAAAACAGAGATAGAAAACACCCATATCAATATAATGATAGGGCCCCACTCGGGAAAAAGTGACAAGTCCACCTGTGCTAGAGAAGATGTATGTTTTGGGGTGACAATTAGGAGTTCAAGTTTTGCCATACTGGGCTTGAAATGGTTATGAGAATAAGTTCTGGGTTTAACTCCAGAAGACTCTATAATTTGATCTTATGAAATCTGAGTGTGTGTCAGTGTGATGGTTTAACTCCAGAAGACTCTATAATTTGATCTGATGAAATCTGAGTGTGTGTCAGTGTGAGTGTCAACTTGACTGAAAGATGGAAAGTATTGATCTTGGGTGTGTCTATGAGGGTATTGCCAAAGGAGATTAACGTTTGAGTCATTGGGCTGGGGAAGGCAGAACATCTAATCAGCTGCCAGCATGGACAGAATAAAAAGCAGGCAGAAAACTGAAAAGGCTAGACTGGCTTAGTCTCTCAGTCTACATCTTTCTCCCATGCTGGATGCTACCTGCACTCAAACATCGGACTCCAAGTTCTTCAGCTTTGGGACTTGGACTGGCTTCCTTGCTCCTCAGTGTGCAGACAGCCTATTGTGTGACCTTGTGATTGTGTGAGTTAATACTACTTAATAAACTACCCTTTATATATATCTCTCCATCCCATTAACTCTGTCCCCCTAGAGAACCTTAATAGATCAGTAACTTCATAAGCAGGATCTTCACATTGTGTGGCAGAAGCCTGAAGTTTCTATTGGAGATTTAGCACTGGCCTATGGTACTTAGCAGGTAATTTATTTCTATAGATATTCTAAAATTGTTAATATTGAGCTGTTTCAGAGAGGGTTCTATAATCACTTAAAATGAAACAATTTGAAAAGATAAAATATTAATAATATTAAAACCAACATGATGAATTCATGTTGGCCAAGTAAAAAGGATTTGGCATAGACTTTGATAATTATTAAAAATGATCATGAGGCTGGGTGCAGTGGCTCATGCCTGTAATCCCAGCACTTTGGGAGACTGAGGTGGGTGGATCACCTGAGATCAGGAGTTCGAGATCAGCTTGGCCAACACGACGAAAACCCCTCTCTACTAAAAATACAAAAATTAGTCAGGCATGGTGGCAGGTGCCTGTAATCTCAGCTACTTGGGAGGGTGAGGCAGGAAGATGCCTTGATTCCGGGAGGCAGAGGTTGCAGTAAGTCAAGATCACTCCACTGCACTCCAGCATGGGTGACACAGTAAGACTATCTCAGAAA
>NW_016107488.1:3514876-3555847 GCF_001604975.1 Cebus imitator | reverse complement strand
AAATAGATAAACATAGAAGATAGTTCAGAGAAATGCTCATTAGTTTTATTCACTAACAAAAAGATAATGGTTTTGTGTCACTTACATGATTATTTTGGAGATTTTCCAGCAATGATGAATCGCTAAATGTTTTTTCATCTCCAAACTGTGAGCTCTGCCTAAAGAGGAAAAAAATACAGTAAACCCAGTTTATTTATACAAGCCTATTGATATATTTGTTAATGTACTTTATAAGTAAAGTGTTATGTCTCCAAAACCTTAATAAGTTAAATAGAATTTGGCCTGCATTTCTAAATAAGACATCACAGATTTCATGATTCTATCGTAAAATATACTCATGCATTCTAAAATGTGAAAGATGTTTATAGTGTAATGAAAAACAGTATTTTACAGTTCATTTTTTTTGGAGTTAAATTACTTTGCAGCCACATGAAATTTAAAAAATATATAAGAAATAAAACTATTAAAACATCTGGAACTGAATTTCTTCCACTTCTATAATATTTTCAATTTTTAGGATTTTAAGAATTAATGAAAGTTATTATGCAAAATATTATTTTAGGCATATGAGAAGTCTTAAAAATATTTATATGTAGTGATGAAAATAATGAAATATAAAAACATGAATAAACCATTTATAGATTATATCAACATCTATCACTAATATCTGAGCAAATATTTATGAACATATTATGTTTGTTCTGAAAATGTAAGAACAAATCACAAAAGTATGGAATTTTTTTGTGCTGTGGCTATCTTCAGATTAGCAAATGTATTATATACTTCATAGGATATAAATGGAGCCAATTATATCTGCAAACTAGCTATCATTAATCCCATGGCCATGCAATTAAATATAAAAATGCTGAGATTCAAAGGAAAAAGAAGGAACACTTAAGTGGGAACGTCAAAAGAAAAGGGTTTAGTTTGCAAAGTTTAGTGAAAACATATACATTTGAGCTTCAGTGCACAGAAGAAAATTTCAGACTTCACTGAGGGAAAAAAATGTGTCTGATACCAAGCAATTATAATCCAGAAAGCTTTAAATTACAACGTTTACAGGTTACAAAGAATAGTAACAATGTCAACATGTCAGAGATGAAGACTTTCATATTTTAAAGGCAGCAGCTTGACAAGAAGGAAAACTCATTGAAGAAAATGGAATTTGAAAGAATAGAACATACATAGTATTTTCAATGAAACACATTCCTCTAGTAAACCTAAGGAGGAAGTTAGAATGTTTATAATGCAACACATCTTTATTGACATGTACTAAGTTTTGTCTATTAAATCTCAAAATCATAAGATAATACATCTTTATTTGCAGGTAGTAGTTTAGAATAATCAAAATATCCTTAGGTGCCAAAGTAAACATGTCATTATCATCATTATCATTATTATTTCTCTAGTTTTAAAGATGGAAGGAAAAAATCCAAGAACTTTTAAATGACTTATCAATGTATAGACAAAAAGTTAGCATTTCTCCTCCAAATATTACCATTTATTAAAAAGAGTTCATTACTTGGGGCTTTATGAAATGTTCCTATTATTAAAATATATTCATAACGACTTCCGCCAAGACAGGTGAATAGGAACAGTTCCAGAGCACAGCTCCCAGTGAGAGAGATGCAGAAGGCAAGTGATCTCTGCATTTCCTACTGAGGTACCAGGTTCAATTCAATGGTACTGGCTGGACAGCGGGTGTAGCCCAAGGACACCAAACTGAGGCAGGGCGGGGTGCTGCCCACTCGGGAAGTGCAACTGGACAGAGGACCAGGGACTTTATCCCCTTGGCACTCCGGTTCAGATACTGCGCTTCTCCCATGGCCATTGAGAACAGTCCAGGAGAACGCCGTGAGGCTGAAAAGCACTGTGAGTTACCAACACAGATCTGAGCAACAGCTCTGGCCAGCCAGGCACTGTGAGTTTTCAGTACAGATCTGGGCAGAAGTTCTGACTAGCTCTGAGAGCACCTGTGGGATGGATCTACCTGCTCCCCCCAGGAAGAGGGAGAGCTAAAAGCAGGGAGATAGGTGATATAGCTTGGCAGGTCCCACCCCCACAAGGACCAGCAAACTGAAGCCCTCTCACTTGAGAGTTTCATAGCCAGCACATCAGTCTGAGTTTGACCCGGGACAATCGATCTCAGTGTGGGGAAGGGTGTCTGCCATTGCCAAGGCGTGTCTAATCTCACCTGTGCAAAACAAAAGCCAGAGGAGGCCTATACAGCATCTGGGCTGAGTCTGAGGCAGCCCAGCAGCCTCTCTGCAGGCAGACAAGGGACTGACTGCCTCCTCAAATGGCTCCAAGACCCCTGAATAGACAAAAAAAAAACAAAACACCTCATATAGGACAGCTTAGGCTGACACCTGGTGGGTACCTTTCTGGGACGAAGCTACCAGAGGAAAGATTAGGCAGCAATCCTTGCTGCTCCACAGCCCCCGTGGGTGATTCCCAGACAAGCAAGATCTGGAGTGGACCTCCAGCAGTCCTACAGCAGAGGGGCCTGACTGTTAGAAGAAAAACTAAAAATAAAACATCAACAGAAAGGACGTCCACTCAGAGACCCATCCAAAATCACTAACTTCAAAGATCACAGTTAGATAAACACATAAAGATGGGAAGAAACCAGTGCAAAAAAGGATGAAATCATCAAAGACCAGGATGCATCTCCTCCTCCAAGGGATCACAACTCCTCACCAACAAGGGAACAAAAAAGGATGGAGAATGAATTTAACAAATTGACAGAAGCAGGCTTAAGAAGGTGGGTAATAACAAACTTCTCTGAGCTAACGGAACATGTTCTAACCCAATGCAAAGAAACTAAAAACCTTGAAAAAAGGTCAGACAAAATGCTAACTACAATAGCCAGCTTAGCGAAGAACATAAATGACTTGATGGAGCTGAAAAACACAGCATGAGAACTTTGTGATGCATACACAAATTTCAACAGCTGAATCGATCAAGCAGAAGAAAGGATAGCAGAGTTTAAAGATCAACTCAATGAAATAAAATGAGAAGGCAAGATTAGAGAAAAAACAGTGAAAAGATATGAACAAAGCCTCCAAGAAATATGGAATTATGTGAAAAGACCTAATCTACGCTTGATCGGTGTACCTGAATGTGATGAGGAGAATGAATCCAAGCTGGAAAACACTCTTCAGGACATTATCCAGGAGAACTTCCCCAATCTAGCAAGGCAGGCTAATATTCAAATCCAGGAAATACAGAAAACACCAAAAAGATACTCCTCAAGAAGGGCAACCCCAAGGTACATGATCATTAGATTCACCAGGGTTGAAATGAAGGAAAAAGTGCTAAGGGCAGTCAGAGAGAAAGGGTGGGTCACCCAAAAAGGGAAGCCCATCAGACTTACAGTGGATCTCTCAGCAGAAATCTTACAAGCCAGAAGAGAGTGGGGGACAATATTCAATATCCTTAAAGAAGAGAACTTTCAACCCAGAATTTCATAACCAGCCAAACTAAGCTTTGTAAGAGGAGGAAAAATAAAATCCTTTACAGACAAGAAAATGCTGAGATTTTTGTCACCACCAGACCTGCCTTACAAGAGCTCCTGAAGGAAGCACTAAACATGGAAAGGAACAACCAGTACCAGCCACTGCAAAAATGTTCCAAATGGTAAAGACCAATGACACAATGAAGAAACTGCATCAACTAATGGGAAAAACAACCAGCCAGTAACAAATGGCATGATCAAATTCGCACATAACAATATTAACATTAAATGTAAACAACATAAATGTGCCAATCAAAAGACTCAGACTGGCAAACTGGATAAACAGCCAAGACCCATCAGTGTGCTGTATTCAGGAGACCCATATCATGTGCAAAGACACACACAGACTCAAAATAAAGGGATGGAAGAAGACTTACCAAGCATATGGAGAGCAAAAAAAAAGCAGGGGTTGCAATTCTAGTCTCTGATAAAATGGGCTTTAAACTAACAAAAATCAAAAGAGACAAAGAAGGGCATTACATAATGGTAAAAGAATCAATGCAACAAGAAGAGCTAACAATCCTAAATATATATGCACCCAATACAGGAGCACCCAGGTACATAAAGCAAGTTCTTAACAACCTACAAAGAGACGTAAACTCCCGCACAATAATGGTGGGAGACTTCCACACTCCACTGTCAATATTAGACAGATCAATGAAACACAAAATCAATAAGGATATCCAGGACTTGAACTCAGATCTGGACCAAGCAAACCTAATAGACATTTACAGAACTCTCCACCCCAAATCCACAGAATATACATTCTTCTGAACACCACATCACACCTACTCTAAAATTGACCACATAATTGGAAGTAAATCACTCCTCAGCAAATGCAAAAGAACATAAATCACAACAAACAGTTTCTCAGACCACAGTGCAATCAAATTAGAACTCAGGATTAAGAAACTCACTCAAAACTGTACAACTTCACGGAAACGGAACTACTGGCTCCTGAATGACAACTGGATAAACAATGAAACGAAGGCAGAAATAAAGATGTTCCTCGAAACCAATGAGAATGAAGACACAACATACCAGAATCTCTGGGACACATTTAAAGCACTGTCTAGAGGGAAATTTATAGCAATAAATGCCCACATAAGAAGCGAGGAAAGATCTAAAATTGATGCCCTATCATCAAAATTGAAAGAGCTAGAGGAGCAAGATCAAAAAACTCAAAAGCTAGCAGAAGACAACAATAACTGAGATCAGAGCAGAACTGAAGGAGATAGAGACACAAAAAACCCTTCAAAAATCAATAAATCCAGGAGCTGATTTTTTTTAAAAGATCAGCAATATAGACCACTAGCCAGATTAATAAAAAAGAAAAGAGAGAAGAATCGAATAGATGCAATAAAAAACAATCAAGGGGATATCACCACTGATTCCACAGAAATACAAGCTACCATCAGAGATTACTACAAACAACTCTATGCACATAAACCAGTAAATCTGAAAGAAATGGATACATTCCTGGAAACTTGCACCCTCCCAAGCCTAAACCAGGAAGAAGTTGAAACCCTGAATAGACCAATAACAAGGTCTGAAGTTGAGGCAGCAATTAATGGCCTACTAACCATAAAAAGTCCAGGTCCAGATGGGTTCACAGCCGAATTCTACCACATGTACAAAGAGGAGCTGGTACTATTCCTTCTGAAACTATTACAAACAATATAAAAAAAGGGAATCTTCCCTAACTCTTTTTGAGGCCAACAAACATATGAAAAAATGCTCATCATCACTGGTCATTAGAGAAATGCAAATCAAAACCACATTGAGATACCATCTAATGCCAGTTAGAATGGTGATCATTAAAAATTTTGGAGACAACAGATGCTGGAGAGGATGTGGAGAAATAGGAACACTTTTATACTGTTCATAGGAGTGTAAATTAGTTCAACTCTTGTGGAAGACAGTGGGGCGATTCCTCAGGCATCTAGAAACAGAAATTCCATTTGACCCAGCAATCCCATTAATGGGTATATACCCAAAAGATTACAAATCCTTTTATTATAAAGACACATGCACACATGTATTCATTGCAGCACTGTTTACAATAGCAAAGACCTGGAACCAACCCAAATGCCCACCAATGATGGACTGGACAAAGAAAATGTGGCACATATACACTACGGAATACTATGCAGCCATAAAAAACGATGAGTTCCTATCATTTGTAGGGACATAGATGAATCTGAAAACCATCATTTTCAGCAAACTGACACAAGAACAGAAAACCAAACACTGCATGTTCTCACTCATAGCGGGGTGTTGAACAATGAGAACACATGGGTACAGGGAGGGGAACATCACACACTGGGGTCTGTTGGGGGGTGGGGGGCTAGGGGAGGGACAGCAGGGGTTGGGGAGGTTGGGGAGGGATAACATTGGGAGAAATGCCTGATGTAGGTGGTGGGAGGACGGAGACAGCAAACCACCATGGCATGTGTGTACCTATGTAACAATCCTGCAAGATCTGCACATGTACCCCAGAACTTAAAGTATAAAATATATATATATGTTCATAAATGGTTTGTAGCTGTACTTTTCTATTTCTTAGATAAATTGAAATGTCAAGGAATATTCCCAGTAACATCTTGCAAGAAGTCTATTTTCTTTCCAAAGAATTCCAGATGAAATAGCCATTTAAATCTAAAGATATCTCATTAATCTCACCAATTATTATTTCATTTTATAAATCAGTTACCATAATTGACTTAATTTTCAAACATATTTGAGTAGCTCTAGATATGCAATGGACATATTTACATGGACATAACCCATGTTCCACTCACTAACCAAGGTGCTGCCAAGGCTAATGCTAAAAAAGAACTCTTCTTCCAGAAAGTGACTTCCTTCCCAAGATAATTTTAAATACCCCAAAACAGTCTAGGAGCTGTAATCCCAGAACTTTGGGAGGCTGAAGTGGATGGATACTTGAGGTCAGGAGTTCAAGACCAGCCTGGTCAACATGATGAAGTCCCATCTCTACTAAAAATATAAAAATTAGTTGGTATGGTGACACAAACCTGTAGTCCCAGCTACTTGGAAGGCTGAGGCACGAGAATCGCTTGAACCCGGGTGGCAGAGGTTGCAGTGAGCTGAAATTGCATGACTGCACTCCACTCCAGCCTGGATGACAGAGCAAGACTCTGTCTCAAAAAACAAAAAAACAAAACAAAAAGCCCCCCTGCAAAAACAGAAAACAAAAAACAAAAAACCCAGAAACAAAAAACTGTAAACAATTCATCCTCTAATCAGACAGCCTAGGTTGGATACCTCAGGCATGGAGCTTCCACCATTCCTCTCCAAAATTGTACAAAACGTTTACTTTTAGTAAAAATAAACAGATAAAATTTGCAATCTCGTATCAAAATAAGAACCATCACATTAAAAGTAAAAATAACAATTTAGACTGTCAGTTGACAAACTATGTCATTTGAAAACTTTCACAAATAAAAATGCAAGCCAGCATCAATATTTGGTTACATTTTTGCCTAGCAATTTTCAAGTAGCACTTTGCTTCCAAGGAGACAATGACATTATGGTATTTTGCAAGAAGCAATAAGGCAGGGAGTATCACAGTTAAGGTAAGGAGATCAGAGCAGGGAACCCACAATGTAATATAATTTGCAGCTTCTTTAGGCTGATTTCATAGCTGTGATACATTGTAACTACTCATTTTCTGATCATACAAAAATGAACAATCTCTATAGCAATAATAATTAAAAGATTCAAAGAATATATGGCTTAACAGTATTAGCTACCTTTGCATATGATAATATGAACTAAGACTTTTTTTTTTTTAATTCAAAATTCATGTCAATGGGAGAGCCACCAGAAAAAAAGGAAGAAAAGGGCTGAACTCATAATTTTCACCTTGTAAACCAAAATAAACTCCAGATGAATCAGTGATTTCATAAATGTACTAAAATTTCAAATATATTTTTTACAAAAACTTAGGAATGTAAAAATCTCAGGTTTCATACATAATTGAGAAAACATAATACATAAATCTGACTACATAAAACTAAATATTTCTTCATAGCAAAAACTATGTCAACAGGCCGGCTGCAGTAGCTCTCACCTGTAATCCCAGCACTTTGGGAGGCTGAGGCAAAAAGATTGCTTGGGGCCAGGAGTGTGAAATTAGTCTGGGCAACATAGCAAGACCCGCCTCTACAAAAAATTTTAAAAGTATCCAGGCCTGGTGGTGTGCACCTGCAATCCCAGCTACTTGGGAGGCAGGAGTGGGAGGATCCCTTGAGCTTTGGAGTTCGAGGCTGCAGTGAACTATGAGGGTACCATTCACTGTACTCCAGCCTGGATGGCAGAGGGAGACCATCTCTTAAAGCAAAACAAAACCAACTTCTGCAAGAAAAGTCAGAAGCTAAATGAAAACTGGGGAAAAAAATTTCCAAATTAAAGACTAAAGGTTAATTTCCATGAAATAAAAAGAATTCCCAGAAATCAATTTACAAAAAGATCAATTATGTAGTACAACAATGAGCAAAGGATATAAACACACAATTCACAAGGAAGGAAATATAAATGGTGTTAAACATACATTCAACTTTACCTCATAATGGAGAAGTGAAATTTAAACGTATTGTGGTGAAAATAATGTTTGACAACTTTGTGCTGTTGTAATTGTGGGAAAATAGTAAAGCATATATCATTGGTGATAACATAAACTGGTACAACTTCTAAAAAAAAAGCAATTGGGCAAAATTTAAAATTCTTTGATCCAGCAATTCCAGTTCTAGGAATTTATAGTGTTTAACTGGTACAAAATACTATATGTACAAATTTATACTTTACAGTATTTTTTGTTTTGTTTTTGAGACAGAGTCTCACTCTGTCACCCAAGCTGGAGTGCAATGGCACAATCTTGGCTCACTTGGAGTGCAGTGACACAATCTCAGCTCACTGCAACCTCCACCTCCTGGGTTCAAGTGATTCTCCTGCCTCAGCCTCCTGAGTAGCTGGGTTTACAGGCATGTGTCACCACGCTTGGCTAATTTTTGGATTTTTAGTAGAGACAAGGTTTCACCATGTTGGCCAGGCTGGTCTTGAACTCCTGACCTCAGATAATTCACCCATATTGGCCTCTCAAAGAGCTGGGATTACAGGTGTGAGCTACTGGGCCCAACCCCTACAGTACATTTTTAATAGCAAAAAGTTAGAAAACCCAAAGGTCCATCAGTAGTGCTGCTTAAAAATACTGTGGTGCATTTACACAATAGAATACTATGCACACAAAGGGAAGCTTTTTATGAAATATGAAAAAATTCTATAAAAACATTTGACAGTGCTCAAAGATGCACTGTCAAATAAAAATCTGGTACAAAGCAGTGTGTACAGTATGCTTCACTTTCTGTAAAAATGTGAGAGAAAAATAAATGTATGACTATTTATAGAAGAGATCTGTAAGGGTACACTTGAAATTGGTCACACAGGCTGTCTTTGGTAGGGGAAATGGAGGGCTCTAAGACAGGGGGTGGATCAAAACCTTTTTACACCCTTTGAACTTGTAACATGTTAATGCATTGTGAACTTAAAAAAATCAAATTTAAAACAAATACAAAACCCATCAGTCATCTGAAATAAATACCCTACCTATACATTAAATTTACATTATATACATATATATATATATTATACTCATGCATACACAAAAAAGGCAGTATAACTTTAAAATTAAACACTGTCTTGTCTGAGTTTTCATTTTGTTTTCAAAACTTCATCACTTTCATGAGTAAGGAGCAGGATGGCAGCTCAGACATACCACTAGAATAGGTATTCATGGCTATGTACATTTGAACACTTAAGCAAGCAGAATGACAAACTACAAATTCTTTAACATTCCAAGTGTCCTGAGTAGAGAGAATTGTTTAACTACATAAAATGCACACACAAGGAACTTCTTTATTTAGGAGCTGGTAGTCTGCATTTAGGGTTGCACAGAGAAGTCTATGATTTTCAACAGATCTAAATATTAGATAGATGCAAAAGTAATTGTGACTTTTGCCATTAAAAAACAATTGTGCGAAAACCACAATTACTTTTGCACCAACCTAATATTTTTCACATGTAACAAGTTTTAAGTAGGCAATTAAAGTTCTCAGTTTTCATGTGCAGCTTTAACTTGTAATTTAAACATGTTTATTTACAACATGGATAGATCACAGGAGCTACTAAGATAATTTTCTCATATTGTGAGACACTGCAAAATATCTATGTAAATTCAAGCTAATATAGCCATTCTACTGGTCTAACATAATTGAGTCTTGGTATGGGAGTGAAGAGACAGCTTGTTAGCACCAAGCCACACCAATGGGGGTGAGTGTACTTGCTTTCCACCCAGCATGTGCAAGGCTGCTTCTCAGGTGGGCCCTGCACTGGGACAGGTGTGCACTGGGACAGGTGTGCACTGTCACAGGTGTGCACTGTGCCGTAAGCCGGCCTGAAAGGCACTTAATGGTCCCCTCAATTCCATTTCAAAATTCATCACAAGGTACAGAGTCAATAACCATTTCCAGAATGAGTTGTAATGCAGGGCCACTCACACTGAGGTACATGCCAATGGCTCAAAGGCTAGGCAGCCTCCAGACATCCCTCTGGGAAGAGGCCTGAAGCCACCCAGGAGACTGGGACCCTTGGGTTACCCCTGATGTCTCCTGTCCCCAAAGTAGTCCCACTTGCAGTTATGGCCCACTCGCAACTTCAAACACCCTGATGCTGATTTCTGTAGTCAAACAACTTTTCTTCTTGTATTTTCAGAATTATCTGGTCACTCCAATGAGTGGTTTCATGAATTGGATGAGGTCTGTCTCCAAGACTTGTGAGACTTTTTGGAAGACTTGTAGTCCTTGGACACAAGGGAGCCTTTGTAGGGAGCACCACCAGCTCATCTCAACAGGAAGTCACTGGCTCTTCAACTTGGACCTGCAGGGAGCTGAGCTCTGTGGCTCTTCCTCCTTTTGGAAGGAGTGGATCTCAATGGGGACTTAAAAGCTGCTCCTGGCTCCTGTTCCGCCTTCATCTCTCTCCTTGCTTGGTAAGATGTTCATGAGGCTTTCCTGTGCCCTCCAGTTTCCTCTCAGCATCCTTCACAGAAAGTGGGAAAGGCCTGCTTCTTCTGCCTTCTTTGGAAAATTCTGGCAGCATGGGCACAGGTGAGAACCATGAAGCACTCTTTATAACTTGTGTGCTGCCAAGCTGCAGGTCCTTGACTTGTGCCTTTGCTTCTACAATAGTTCGTTCTTTCGCACTTCACTTTTCAGGAGTGTCAGGTTAATCTGACACTTTGTTTCTGAGTACAAAGCTGCAGTATTTCAAAGCAGATTTCTTGAATTTCTTCTTGCTCCAAAAAAAGCCAATGGGGCAGTTGGGCAGAGGGTTCTCCAGTATCCAGGCAGTGAGACAAATTCAGGCACAGGTGATTCTCTCAGTGCTATAACCAGAGAAAACATCTGTGTGAAGGCTGTCACTCACTCATGCCATTCCATGAAGTCTGGGCGAGGCGTTAGTTGCACTAACACTGTAACACCTGAAGGTATATAATGATGATCTAATGGGTATTGTGACAAAAATCTGGCTCCTGGAGCCCTCATCTTTCAGCTTTTATAATCTGGTTCTTTAAGTCAACACAATTTTGATCCAATAGTAGAGGCACAAGCTTCTGTTTCCTCTCTCAGAGGTCAGTGGTGATGAAACATGCTGATGATATTTCCTATGTGTCTTGAAGCCTCTTCTATTTTGGAGGCCAGGTGAACACATGCCATTGACACATGCTCTGTGGAATGCTTCACAAAGGACTTGGTATGAAGAACTGATGGAACACCACCTATTCGATAACTACGGCCATCAGTGGCAGGCAGAGATCCATGCTGATGTGAAAATTCACTGTGGCTGGCGTGAAGTGGAGCTGGTTGTCAGGGAGGAGGTGCTATGCAGTATAGCCTATGCACAATGGGCACTCTGTGTGGCCCTGGAGGTTCTCCTGGGGGACCCACTGTGGCTGCTGCTGCTGCTGCTGGGACCTCTGGCCTTGGGGCCTCGGAATAAAGCATTGTTTTTGGGGAAATTTCTGCACCTCCTGCTTTTCAATGGCACAATTGGCTGCAAATCAAAATTCCTTGTAGGGAGATTTAATTTTTTGAAATGAATTTTTTATTCAAAGTAGAGTGAAGTCCAAAAATATGAGCAAGTGATTGAATTCAATAATATTTTTCTTAGATACTGGTTTTGACCAAAGTAATGAGGCCTCATATTCTATGTGATATGGTTTGGCTGTGTTCCCACCCAAATCTCATCTTGAATTCCCTTGTGTTGTGGAAGGGATCTGATGGCAGGTAATTGAATCATGAGGACAGGTCTTTCCTATGCTGTTCTCATGATAGTTAAGAGTGGGGTGTTGCTGAAAAGATACCCAGAAGTGTGGAAGTGACTTTGGAATTGGGTAACAAGCAGAGGTTGAAACTACTGGGAGGGCTCAGAAGAAGATGGGAAAATGTGGAAAAGTTTGGAACTTCCTAGAGACTTGTTTAAGGACTTTGACCAAAGCCTGATAGTGATATGGACAATAAGGTCCAGGCTGAGGTGGTCTCAGATGGAGATGAGGAACTTGTTGAGAACTGGAGAAAAGGTGACTCCTGTTAGGTTTTAGCAAAGAGACTGGCGGCATTTTGCCCCTGCCCTAGAGATCCTTGGAACTTTGTACTCGAGAGAGATGATTTAGGGTAACCGGTGGAAGAAATTTCTAAGCAGTAAAGCATTAGGGAGGTACTTGGGTGCTGTTAAAGGCATTCCGTTTTTTATCAGGGAAGCAGAGCATAAAAGTTTGGAAAATTCGCAGCTTGACAATGTGATAGAAAAGAAAACCCCATTTTCTGAGGAGAAATTGAAGCGGTTGCAGAAATTAGCGTACATTAAGGAGGAGCCAAATATTAATCCCTGAGATAACGGGAAAAATGTCTCCAGTGCATGTCAGAGATCTTCACGGCAGCCCTTCCCATCACAGGGTGGAGGCCTAGGAGAAAATGGTTTTGTGGGCCAGGCCCAGGGTCCCCGTGCTGTGCTCAGTCTAGGGACTTGGTGCCCTGTGTCCCAGCCACTGCAGCCATGGCTAAAAGGGGCCAAGGTACAGCTCAGGCTGTTGCTTCAGAGGGTAGAAGCCCCAAGCCTTGGCAGCTTTCATGCAGTATTGAGCCTGTGGGTACAAAGACGTCAAGAATTGAGGTTTGGGCCAGGCTTGGTGGCTCACACCTGTAATCCTAGCACTTTGGGAAGCCGAGGTGGGCTGATCACCTGAGATAGGATGGTGAGGTCAGCCTGGTTAACTGGGGAAACCCCATCTCTTCTAAAAATATGTAAAATTAGCTGGGCATGGTGGTGCATGCCTGTAATCCCAGCTACTCAGGAGACTGAGGCAGAAGCATCACTTGAACCCAGGAGACAGAGGTTGCAGTGAACTGAGATAGCACCACTGCACTCCAATGTGGACAACAGGGCAGAATTCTGTCTAAGAAAAAAAAAAAGCAATTGAGGTTTGGGAACCTCCATGTAGACTTCAGAAGATGTATGGAAACTCCTGGATGTCCAGGCAAAAGTTTGCTGTGGGGGTGGGGCCTTCATGGAGAACTTCTGCTGGGGCAGTGCAGAATGGAAATGTGGGGTCAGAGCCCCCACAGAATCCCTACTGGGGCACTGCCTAGTGGAGCTGTGAGAAGAGGGCCACCATCCTCCAGACCCTACAGTGGTAGATCCACCAACAGCTTGTACCATGCACCTGGAAAAGCTGTGGACACTCAATGCCAGCCCATGAAATCAGCCAGGAGTGGGGCTGTACCCTGCAGGGCCACAGGGATGGAGCTGCCCAAGGCCATGGGAACCTACCTCTTGCATCAGTGTGACATGGATGTGAGACATGGAGTCAAAGAAGATCATTTTGGAGCTTTAAGAGATTTGACTGCCCTGCTGGATTTCAGACTTGCATGGGGCCCATAGCCCCTTTGTTTTGGCCAATGTCTCCCATTTGGAATGGCTGTATTTACCCCCTGCCTATACCCTCATCATATCTAGGAAGTAACTAACTTGCTTTTGATTTTACAAGCACATAGGCAGAAAGGCTTGCCTTGTCTCAGACGAGAATTTGGACCATGGACTTTGGAGTTAATGCTGAAATGAGTTAAGACTTTGGGGAACTGTTAGGAAGGCATGATTGGTTTTGAAATGTGAGGATATAAGATTTGGCAGGGGCCAGAGGCAGAATGATATGGTTTGGCTGTGTCCTCACCCAAATCTCATCTTGAAGTTTCATGTGTTATGGGAGGGTGGTGGGAGGTAACTGAATCATGGGGGCAGGTCTTTCCTGTGCTGTTCTTGTGATAGTGAGTTAAATCTCATGAGAGCTGATGGTCATTATAAGGGGGAGTTTTCCTGCATAAGCTCTGCCTTTGCCTGCTACCATCCACATAAGGCATAACTTGCTCCTCCTTGCCTTCCACCGTGATTGTGAGGCTTCCCTAGACACATTGAACTGTAAGTCCAATTAAACCTCTTTCTTTTGTAAATTGCCCAGTCTCAGGTATGTCTTTATCAGCAGCATGAAAATGAACTAATACACTATGTGACTCAATGTATTTCTGAAGGCAGTTACAAAAGAAGAATTTCAAAAACATTCTGTGAAACGGCTGCATTACTGAAATAAATAAATTACCTGCCAAGGTGACTGCTTTGAAGATGAACATTAATTTGGATGTGTTAGATCTCTCTGTTTTACAGTCACACCTGGAAGAATGTTTTAGTGAGCCTAGCTTTTGCAGCAGAATAAATGAATACCACTCACTTCATACATAATTATAGACCAGAATAAAATGAGAAAATAAATAAGACCAGAAAATAGAAAATACAGTATAGTACTATCCACTGTTACTGCGATAATACTAAAAACCACAGCGAAATGACTAAGCACAGAACACTTTAACACTTTAGGGTGATCCTTCTGGGGAATCACCCTCAGTAGCATTTACTTAAAAAATGATCAGCAAGAATAATGTGAAACTATACTAAACAGTTCAGAAAAACAAACAATATAGTTATTTTGGATTTGCTTCAAAATGGCAGTTGGGGAGAGGCATAAATGAACTGGTCTTAAGTGCATATTATTGAAGCAAGTGGATCAGCACATCTGTTTGCTTTTGTTCATGCTTAAAATTTTTCATCACAGAAGACAGAAAATGTGAAAAATTATTGGAATATATAGCTTTAGAAAATGAGAAAATGAGCATATCTTAGGGCTACACTGATGTTAAGAATAGATTTTTCCCTCCAATCCAAAATATCGACACTATCAATTCAGAGATGTAGATTTTTAATAAAAAATGAGGTTATATGCTAGCTGATGGTTCTTGGCAATGATGAGAAAAAACCAGACCAACTTACAGTAGGTAGCTACTGGTTGGGAAATAGTTGTATCTCTATAAGCTATTTATATGAATAGGCCTAAGCAAGAAGAGCTATAACCATCATCTGATTATCTTTAATGTTAACAGAGTATGTGGAAAAATTTAATATGTTATAGGCTTGCCTTCAAACTCAGCTAAATGTAAATATGAAATCTATATATATCTAAGAGGTAATTATTTTTTTAACTTGGCATTTTTTGTGAATACTGGTTCAATTAGGGTAGTAAAATACATATAAGCTCATGGGTTTTATACGTGGAATTTAATGAACTTTACATGAAATTGAAGCTGCTGAGCAGCCATATTGGAATGCCCTTTCAGATTTTGGATTTATAGAGTGAGCTACACTATTTACTCCTGAAGACCAGTAGCATGAAGATGGAATCAGGTGGTTGGAGCACAGGATTCAACTGGGACCACACTTTTGATCTTGGTTTCATTGGCAGTGTGAAACCAATTTTGGGCAAATGCCCAAAGTTGTGCAAAGTTGTGTGCCCTCATGCTAATTTTCCTTAAATCTGTTAAATTTTACCTACTTGACCTGTTCTTGCCTAACACCACAAGAAATTTACTGGAAGAAATTCTAGGTTGAAAATATCAAATGAAAAGAAATGCCAAGATAAAATGACTGAAGTTGCAAGGAAATCTTGTGATTTAAAAAGCAGATACTCTTTAAATTTCTTTAAAGTTCATAGGATGTAATGTAACCAGTCCAGTATTGTTTTATAACCAGGCTGACATGGGTTTCAACTCTCATATATGGTTATATAATTTGGGGCAAATTGCTTATTAGCTTTTTTTGCCTAAATTTCACCACCTTTAAAATGGACATGTCAAATATGTCATGAGGGCTAAGTGAGAGCACCAGAACTAACACTCACTGTGGGCTTACTATGTGCAGACACTATCCAAAGCACTATACAAACACTACTCATCTAATCTTCAAAACCTCCCAATTATGCAACTACTATTATTATCTACATTCTTCCAGATGAGGACACTAAGGCAGAGAGTTGAGTCACTTGTTCAACAGCACTAGTAGAATGAAAATCTGAACTTGGGTGCTCAGTATCCAAACCCCATATCTTTGATGACTCCACATAACTTTGGACACAATAGCAGCTCAGGGAACATTTGCTCTTTCATTTTTGGAGGCCTGCAGGTAATTAATTATTTTATAGATGGAGAATCCAACCTTATCCAAGTATATATTTAAAATAAAACTTGAGGCTGGGAGTGGTGGTTGACACCTGTAATCGCAGCACTTTGGGAGTGAGGCGGGCGGATCACCTGAGTTCAGGAGTTTAAGACTAGCCGGGCCAACATAGTAAAACCCCATCTCTGCTAAAAATATAAAAATGAGCCAGGCGTGGTGGTGCACATCTGTAGTCCCAGCTACTTGGGAGGCTGAGGCAGGAGAATCACTTTAACCCAGGTGGTGGAGGTTGCAGTGAGCTGAGATCATGCCACTACACTCCAGTCTGGGTGACAGAGTGAGACCCAATCTCAAACAAACAACTCACTTTATTGTAACGGTAGTAAAAGCCTTCCCTAGTGTTAGCTTTTAAAATCATTACTATCTAAGCTTATATGTAACTATAAGTGGAAATGTCAAGCAATTTATGGCAAAGCTGACATTTCTTCAGTTACCTAGTTTAGAATATCAAATTTTCCAAAAGAGTGTTTTACAGAAAGTGCTTACTAAACTAGATAAAATAACATCCTCTTTTTCCAATACCAATAAAAGTTACAAAACAACCTCTATTGAAAGTAGAATATTTTGAATCACCTGAGTGAACAAATACTAATTTTTAACATTTCCTTCCAATATTAAGAAAAATATGGAGAATGCAATTTCTTGTTAGGATTAACTGAGTTATTTTAGAGGATATGTATATCACTTCTACACTAATGAATAGTATTTAAAATTAATAGAATTATGTTAATGTTACAGAAAAGCAGATACAGTCAAAATTTTAAATTATTTCTCAAAGGATTAAATACAAGGGAATCTATACAATATTAAACTTGAATTATCCGCTAATAGTAAGATGCTTTGGCACATTTAAAAATACTAAAAATTACTTGTGTGTAGGTGTCAAAATGTATGACACTCCAAGCAATGGGCGTGTGGTGACTCATCAGTTGTCACAAGAACCAAACAGCTGCCTGTCATTAACCCTAGGTATTGTGAGATTTACTGAAAAGTTTTACCAAGTCTTAACTTCATTGAAATAAATTCCCTGCTGAAAAATATTTAAATGATGTTATTGGAATTCAAAGTATATTGAACTTTGAGGGAGTGACAGGATCCCATGAGTTTTTAACAAAGTTTATTGTATATTTGTCAAAAATAACAGTGACTTTTCATTTGTACTGAACTCTACATTTTAAAACTCTATGTCTAATAAATTTACAGGAAAAGTACCGAATGATTATATTACGAAAGAAATGGAAAATAACTATTTCACTGCCCTAATTGAACCAGTATTCACAAAAAATGCCAAGTTAAAAAAATAATTACCTCTTAGATATATATAGATTGCATATTTACATTTAACTGAGTTTGAAGGCAAGCCTGTAACGTATTAAATTTTTCCACATATTCTGTTAACATTAAAGATAATCAGATGATGGTTATAGCTCTACTTTTAGGTATATTCATATAAATAGCTTATAGACATACAACTATTTCCCAACCAGTAGCTACCTACTGTAAGTTGGCCTGGTTTTTTCTCATCATTGCCAAGAACCATCAGCTAGCATATAACCTCATCATCAAATACATGAGTAATACAAAACTAAAAATGTAATCACCTACAAATTCTCCATGTTTTCTAAAGTTACCAACATTAAAGGAACTTATTTCCTGAAATTTCATTTGCCCACCAACTCATGATGAATTATAGAAATATTAAAATACATCTGGACTATCCAAGATGAAAATATAAATTCACAAATGGGAGGGATTTTAAGGTAAAACCAACAAAAAACTCAAATAGTAGTGAAATTAAACCCATACGCTGTCTTTAACAATGCCAAAATTAAATATATTCAAGTTAACTCTAGTCTTTGGTAGCATAGTTTTCTTACATTTGGTCCAGATTTAAGAAATGTTCACTCTATAGCCTGCATACAGATTTATTAGAAAACAAAATTTCAACTGCTTGGATATGTTTCAGTAGTGTCTTTTGGTCTCTGCGTACAGTACATAAGTAGTGGCAGAAGGTGGCAGTACTGAGCTAGAAAAAAAAACCTCAGAAGGCTTCAGAAGCTGTAGCAGAAAGCTGAGGTGTAGTCCAAAGCCCACACTTTAAAATTGATCATTAGACTTTATCATAGATAAATAATGTAAAACTCTGGCAAACCTAATCTATAAACTACATGTTTCTAAAATGACTAAAGTTTCTTAATCGAAAACCAGGAATATTCAACAGATTTCAAGAAATACCTACTTTACAGCATTGTTATCCTAACTGCCCAGCAACATACATAGATTTAAAAGACAGTGAAATGTGTCTAACAAAATAATAAAATGCAAACCTTTTAAAGGGATCAATGAGGCAGAAAGGTCCATAGAGCTTACCATTCATCAGGAGAGCAGCCATAATCCTCAGGTTCAGGGACATGGCTTCAGAAAGCAAGAACAGGGGCAGAAAGAGAGGAAAAATAGTCACAGAAAGGCTGGAATCATAAAATCATGAAGAAGGAAAGCATGAAAAGATAGATCACTGAGAAGTTAATGAAATGAACTTTTAGTTGAATCTGAAAGAATGGCAGTTAGTACAGTAAATAGAACATAATGACTCACGGTAGCTAAGCAGGTTTACAAAGTTATCCTGTAACTGTATAGCCAACTTGCCTCTTCACAACACTTACTAATTTTGTGCACAAAATTCATAATTCAGTAGGAATTATTTGAACTTAGCAGTTTAAATACATGCTAAAGCCAATGGAAAATTAATCGTGTTATATAATCAGAATAAAATGTTTTAAGGCAACAAACATGCTAATATCTTGGAACATACACACAAATAAAATTTATCAAATACGTTTTAGAAGTAACTTTGGCACCATGAGATGATGGTTACTTCAACAGGTACACTAAAGTGAAAGTTAACTATATTTCTATAATTAAATGGAAACTTAGTTTAAGAGATTAAATGATATGCAAAAATTTTTCTTAAACTGTAATCCACTAATTAAAACATTCTTTATCTCAAACAGAACACATATTTATCAATACTGTCTTTAATTTCAACCATTAGCTCATCTGAACACTAGGAAAGTCTGAGAGATGTATTTCATTTCAATCAGCCAGTCATGTATTCAGCTGGAAGGGGCCCATAATACATGACAGAACAGATTTTCTTATTTTTCGTTTCTTTCATAATATAATCATTTGATACTTTTCCTTTAAATTTATTAGACATAGAGTTTTAAAATGTAGAGTTCAGTACAAATGGAAAGTCACTGTTATTTTTGACAAATATACAATAAACTTTGTCAAAAACTCATGGGATCCTATCACTCCCTCAAAGTTCAACCTTTCATTAACCCGGCCAAGGCAGGAACTCCATTCTTCCACTTCCAAAGGCACCTCTTCCACTTCCAAAACATTAAATTGCTTCCAGTGCAGTATCCACTATATCACTCCAATCACAATGGAGGTGGCCTCTTTTCACTTACTATTCTCTCTCCTACCAAAGGGCTTTTATGCATACTTAAGAAGAAGGGCTAACTAAGCCCTTTGTGGGCTGGACTCCCAGAAAAGGAGTTGGCATGCTGCAAAGAAATTGGCTGCAACTCCATGTTTAAAGCAATCACTTCTGATCAACCTCAAGGCTTGGACCCTAGCCCATGGACTGTGCCAGGGAAGGGCCTGGTACTATCCAAGCAACACTGTGCATGGCCCTGCCAAGCTGCACTAGCCCCTGATCTCATACCAGGACAGGGGATAGTTTCCCAAGTTACGCAGCTTAAAAGCTCCAGTGCTCAAGTGTCAGAGACTCTCTCCCCAGCTGTGGTGCAACCCTGAAAGAATGCTGAGCACTACCTACAGCCCACACATCTGCCATTGATCCTATATACAAGTTTCCCTGTGATTGCTGCTCCAGAAGCTCTGGTGTCTACATGCTATCTGGCTTTTCGCTTTTGTATGTGCCAGTGCTGTAGTATCTAGCTGGTAAGTTCTTCACTTAATCAAATTCATTCTTAGATCTCAACTCCAGAATCACTTTGTTAGGGCTTTTTCTGCTTTCCCTGGTTAGAGCAAATCATGCATCATAGACTCACATAGACCTCTATTCTGTGTTAGGACTTTATATTTGTCTGTATGCTTACTTAATTAGCATTCACTAACTGCCAATTAGACGATATACTTTCAGCATGAGAAAATCATGTGAACTTTTGCCTATTTTACCTCTGTCGTCTATCCAAATGTCACATATATCAACACTTGAGATAGGCAAATAAATAAATGAATGGGGTTGACTAGTATTTATCACAAGTCATGGTGAGCAGTAAGATAAACGTGGTTGTAATCTAGATCTTGGGGGTTAGTATTACGATAATCGTGAAATTTCTCATGGTGAACCTCTTCTCAGGGGAGTAGTTTATCCTCTCAGCAAATATATAGTGAAATCAAATATTGTCAAGTAAAGCTATTCACCTACTAAATTCATATGTAAAGATTGCTTTATAAAAGTTTTTTATTTAAAGGGAAAATGCAAATGATGTTTTTAATACTAATTAAGTGCCTTGTCCACATTAAAAAAAGCATTATTTAGTTTGCTTAACAGAATTTCTTTTTAGAGAGTGTACCTTGTTAAGCCTCATCCAACTTACTGTATAAGTAAAGCCTAAATTTTTTACAAAGATAGCACTTAGGACTGTATCCCAGATTCTTCACTCTATTGAGATTTGTAGCCACTCAACAGAGAAACTGCTTACCTATTCTGGGTATTCAAGTAACTGTTATTAAACTGACTTATTCCCTACAGGAAGCAATTAGCTGAAATACTTTAATAACTAATGTTTACAGTAAAATGTCTAGTTTGTCATAAGCTAAATTTACAAATGATATCATAATTCACTTACATTTAACTGTAATTGTCCCATAAAAAGATCTAATGAAATAATCTAATAATTTTAAGCACACAGTGCATTCCTAACTAAAAGTTGATCTCTTCAAGATAATCATCATTGCCAACTATGTACAAATCTTTTTTATTTTGTTGACCATCATGAATCCAATTTGGGGCAAAGGTTCAGGGAAATGAAAGAATATTTATTACAATTAAATTCTGACACACCGTTTTAAGCGTTAATTATTATTTCCTTACAAACCTATGGAATACACAGAACTAGCTAAGAATTATACTATCAGGAAACTTCAAGTCTTATTTTTCTAACTGATAAAACACAACAGAACTCACTTGAACCCTAATCTGGGGTGAAACTGAGCTACCTGATGTTTTGGCAACATTGAGGCAAAATCAGCTCTGCACTTGTAAACCTGAAGGCTTTTGTCAGGATATGAAATTTTGTATTACTTTCTGGTTTTGCCATCTCTCTGCAGGGATAAACGCCTTGCTTTCTCCCACTGGGGTTGGAAGAAGTGCTCATACATAATAGTTCCCATATTAAACAACTGTTAAACACTGGCTCTGGGGAAAATGGGATAACAAAACCATGTCATTTCCCTCTGGCTAGATTCCCATAATCCAAGAGTGCCCAGAGGAAATCCACACAGAAAAGTGCTCCACAGTAATTACTCTCTCTCACCCCTTCATATCTAATCATGGAGTCTGGCAGTAATTAAGTAAGTGTTATGTTCTCTATTGTAAACATGTGGTCAAGTCAGAAGTCATGGCTTCTCCAAAACCTTCAGACATCAACAACTCTCTAAGATGCTAACAATCCAATAATCCACCAGGATATTCTGGGGAGGGGACGCTGATAAAAACTCAAGGTTAAGGATGCCTGAAGGCACATATACAAACAATATATGATCACTGGAAGCAGTTTAACTCTCTTTACTCTACGTGGCTTCTGGTATTCTTGAAAATATGATACCATAACGAAAGAGGAAACATTTCGGCTTATACAGTTAAAATTTGCAAACAAACAAAAGTTTTGTTTTTATTTCTAAACATTATGTTAGACTTTATATCCGGAAAAGGACCTTAGAAATGGTTTAGTCTCACTGTCCACATCTTAAGAGTAGGGAATATCTAAAAATAAATTTTCTAGTATTACATGATAAATTCTAGATATAGCCAAAACTCATAGCTTATGACTGAATCTCAGTATTAAGAAATATTATTTCCTCGAGAGAAAATTCACTTCACTGGCAATTTAATCTCAATGATGACAACACTGAGCTCAGACCCGCTCTATCCTGTAGCAGTTGTTAATGACGACATCATCAACAGACACAGAATAGTACTGCTCTTTAGAACTACTGCCTAGGAGTGTTTAAGGACCTCTTCTAAGAATAAGAAAAAACCTAATAAAATGGAGAAGAAAAAAGAGGCTAGGTCTGATTTTAGCTTTCTGTTCTGATAATTTCACAATCAATAATTACTAATTAGATGAACCTGCTTATTGAATTAAAAGTCAAAAAGTAAAAAACAATGCCAATTATTAAACAGGTCACTGTGGAAAAACTAGTAATGAATGAATACAGAATTTGTGTAAAAAAAATCACCATAAATCTGACAACATGATAAACACCAGAATTGCAATAGGCTTTCCTTTTCTCCTCTGGGATGACTTTGGGTAGAATATATAAGCACAAGATGTCAAAAAGTAAGGCTGCAATTCTCCTGCGCCAGTAGCAATTTGTTGGGGGGAGCGGTGTAGCCAGGTGAGCCTCTTTCATCTAAGGAAATTAGGACATCTCCAGATAAAGAAGAAAGATGAAAAGCCGCATCCAGCCCAGGAAAGTTATTCTTCTTAAATGAACAGCCTGTCTTTACAGTGTGAAAAAGCCACTGAATCAACTGTCTTTTTAACCTCACTTATACACAGAGTTTATACATTTATACACAGAGTTTAAAGTCGTTTTTAGTCATGCTCTCATAACCCAAAGAACAAGGATATCTAGGAACAACCACACACTTTTGGGATTTGAGTACTTTTTATAATTTTGACTAAGGCATTTTCAAAATGTTACACTGTTCGTCATTGGCTTACTGCTCAGAGTGAGTGGGGAAGAGTGGGTGCAAGCCAGAAAACCTAGAAGCAAGTGTCCATGCTTGTATGAGTAGGAGGTTGATATTTACTAGTCTCACTTGTAGGTAGATAAAGATAATTGGCAAATTTGATAATAGGCCAATGTCAACCAACCAGGGGAGTGTTTCATCTTTTGGTGTCTTTTCTAGGGATTGCAGAAATTAATTTTCTCACATTACACCATAAAATATTTCAAAGAGGGGGCTATGGAACAGGTTGTAAGCATACCTGGAAGTAAGAAATAAATTAAATGAGTGCTCAACAAACATATTTTAAAGAAGATTAACAGCCTGATAAAAGTTTCTGATGATATGAATTATCCTCTAGATTAAAGATTTTCATGTCTCTATCTCCTCTCCATCATCAGAATTTTAGATTGCTCTATGACTACAAAAAGGAGAGATGGTAGAGGGAAAAAAAGTATCAAAAGGGGTAACTGTCACTATTTTAACTTGAAAACTGCCCAAGGCCTGATTAGCTGTCCTTACCAGATCCAAACTATACTCTAATTTATAGCAGTGTAAAGGGAAATACATTTGTTCCTTATTACTAGAACCAGAGAGAGACTTTCAGCAACATTAAACACTGAAAATACCATTGGGCAGAGCACTCATCTCATGTCATCCCAAATGAAAACAATGCCAAACTACAAACACAAAATACACATGTGTCCTAAAACAGCTGTTTTTAAGATTTAAAAAAATCCTCATTCCCTCCCCTAATAAGAACTCCCAAATATACCAAACTGTTAGTACTAATTAAATGTGTATTTCATATCCTAATTAAAGAAAAAAACTCACCCATAAGCAACTCCTGCTATAGTGCACTTCTTAAACTGCATTACATTGCATGTGAGAGTACCAGTTTTGTCAGAAAATATGTATTTAACCTAAAAAAGTTAAAAATTTCTCATTAATATTTCAAAAGTCTTTGTGTCAGTCTTTTATAGCGAAAAAAAAAAAAAAAACCCTAATGCTTTTTATTAACATTGCAGTGGCACAATGAATACTACTAAGGGACTACTTTCTGCATACTCATCAAGGAATATATCCAGCTTTTAAAAAAGTATTTTACAAATGAATCTTTTCACATATGAATACTAAAGACTATCACCATACTAGAAAACTAAATTATATAGACATACGCCTTAGTATGGTCTGAATTTCCACTAGAAAGCGCTACTACCACTACTTAACATCAATAGAGCACCAAAACATCTATCAGCATTTTTCAATACAACAAGCAACTGTACAATTTGTAATAGCTTGTGCAATTAACTTCATGCAACATCTGAATTAGTAAGAAATAAGAATAACTCTGGACTAGATTCTACTTGTAAAGTATAAGTTGGAATATAGCAATGATACAAAAAAAGAAAAATCTTTTTTTAGCTAGAATATGTAAACGGATTACAAATATACACTTATGTAAATATAGTATGAATTATAATTCTAACATTCCTATTGACTAGCCTCACATAGCTTCATTGTTGTTAAACTTTTCCTCCCTTCCTGGTTGAAAGCTAGGAACAATTCTAAAACTATGTTTATAACTCAAAAACAGCCAATACGTTGCGTACTAGTTAGGCTACTATACTGAGGGATATCTTTAAGTTCGTGGAATACTCTACCTTGAAAGCAAAATCTGCTTTAAACAGTGTTTTCAAAAATTGATTTACTAAAATGAAAATTGTTCATCATGCACTAACAAATACATTATCCAAACAGCAGAAAATTAAAAGCTGTCCATTCATCTGAAGTTATCATATACAGCAGATACCACACCAAATCTGACTTTTAAATTCAACACATATCAATAAATCGAGTTTACCTGGCCAAGTTCCTCATTCAGATTAGATGTTCGAGCCATAGCAGCAGTGTCTGTGGGTTCATAGTGCATGTCAAGATCCTTTAAAAAAAATTAAGTAAATCATTGAGTACAACTAGTAATAAGGAATTGGGTGAAATTTTAAAAGAAAACAATTAGTATCTTCATACTTCAGTAAGTCACTTGATGTACTATATGTAATCACTAATTTCTTGTCATCCCTATACCATTTACTTCTATTTTTCTAAAAAGTGTTCAATATAGACTATTATATTCCACAGTAAGTGCAGAACAGTATGGTAGTGACAGCCTATGAATCCTGCAATCTAGGTTTACTATCATTCCACCATTTTCTATATAAATGACCTATTATAAGGATTAAAGTGCTTCCTAATGTGTCTGTCATAAGGCAAGTATTTAGTAACGTGAGCTAGAACTCAGCAACTAAACAATGCTCAAATAATTAGGCTTTCAAACTCCTGGAAACACTACCCAAGAGGTTCTATCTGGTTGTACTTTCTGGGCCAAGTTTCTTTCACTGCATATTTGTTTTCTTGAAAGAAAAGCAAAATGCACTTCTCAAAAGACAACAATGTATAGCTTTTGTACTTATTTGTACTTGACTTGTGCCTATTAATCATGAGACTTGACTATTTCTACTACAAAATTAACATTTTCTATAGTAGACTATTCTATTAACAAATCAGGGTTGTAGTTCACAAATTTTCACGTCAAATGAAAAGGCCAAAATTAAAATCAAAGCCCATCCTCTCCCATGTCTGTATTCTGAACCAATCAACATCACTTCTGAAAAAGGCTGTTGCATATTTTAAGAAAGATATTAACCAACTGGGCCTTTGTTGAGAAGAGAAAGAGTGATTAGAATAGAGATTAAGCTGGAAATCACACGAAATGAAGGACAACAGAAGACGACAGGGAATGTTTAGTAAGAAAGGAAAAGACAGGATAGAACTGGAATAATAGCTGAGGTAAGCTCTTTTGCCAGACTATCTTTCAGAAACTAGATTAAGCATTTTCATAATAGATCAATTGGGAAGAACTAGATCAAACAAAGACAGTTATAATTTCGTTTTCACACAAGAAAGAAGTTGCCTTGTAAAAGAAGCCTGGAAAGCTAGTGTTCTGTCAGATATTATAAAATCTCTGTATATTAGAAAGGTGGTTGAAGAGCATATGCCTGCTGGGTTCATTCAACACTAAAATTATATAATTGCTTGAAAAATATTATTTTTGAAAATAAAAAAATAAAGTGATTACCTAGTTTACTTATGTGATCCTCACAATGAGTTACCCTATTAAGAAACTTCAATAAGCCTTACTTACATTTGTACACATCCTATTACATAATTTTTCAGCCACATAGCTCCTGCATGAAGTGAGCTACACCTGCAGCTCATTTTAGATTTCTAAATTACACTGATTTCTTACCAATGAATTAAGAGATTGACAGTTTAGGTAGATCATTTGCTACAAGAAGATAATGAGCAGTTACATTTAAAAAAATCAGTTATATTAAAAAAATCCTAATATTGTTCATATTGAAAGACTTTACAATTATTGAAAAAGAAAGAAACAACAAAAATAACACCAAAGTTTCTCAAAATAAAAGAAAAAGTAAATTTTCTGGCAGATTAGGCCCACAGATTTAATTTACATAATAAATTCATTAATTTTAACTTATAAAAATAAAACTGTAAGACCACACTTAAAACATTTTGAAAATAGATGTTCAACATTTTTCCAATATTTAACGATATTCAAGAAAAAAATTATGAAGAAAAATTTGAGTGAAACTAAAATTGTTTACAGTGTGGAAAATAACATGATATAACATGATAATCTGGCTGATATCAGTAGGAATTACAGTATTATTTGTATAATGCTTGATTATTTATGAAGCTCTTTGCTATGTCAAGAGATTCCTTAGTCCATAAAACCACTGTGAGATGCACGTAAGGCATATTATACCTATGTTTGTGTTCAAGAAAATAGGTTTCAAAAGAAGTGACCTGAGAAAGTTGTTACACCTAGTAAATTATAATACTAGAACCACAATTCAGATATTTAACTCTAAACTCATGGTTCTCCTTCTCCCATAACCACTATGTATTCTAAAATAGGTTTTCTGTACTAGAGACCCAATTTCCCCACAATGTCTGGTCTATAAACTTATGATTCTGAGATGAGGAACTTTGCTACAAATTAGGTTCAAAAATGTGATCCTGTGGTCAAGAAAAGGTAATATAATTAAGACCTTAATGCTCCTGGGATATCAAAGCATCCTAAGGACAAAATTATTGTGTAGGGTGAAAACAAACAACAGTAATTCATATTTACCCAATTTATGAAGTATGCCTGGGTAAATTTCACAACTTCCAATGTAACCAACAAGCTTATAGGAATGAGATTGTTGAAAAGGATGATGAAGGTCAAGAAATTCAGTCCAAAATTATTAGCACCACCATCTATTGGGAGAGGCAGAAAGAATGTCATTTATAGTTTTATATTTTATTTGTATTGACCCCAAATTAGCATAGTGTAAGTTTTCCACATTACGTAGCTTATTTGATAATTTGGGAGGAACATTTTGCTGATGATCTATCCTAATTCTCAAGTATATTCTTCAAGACAGAATTGCATTATTTGTGTTCAATATGTTGTTAATCCAGGTAAGAGTTGTATAGAAGTAGTAAGGCAGTGAAAAGGATTGTCAAATATTGCAAATCCTGTTCTAAAGGGGGAGGCCACTGAGGGTTTATAACTATAAAATCTCAACTGGGTAGAATCACTTTTATACAAATTCTTAAAAGTATTTCCAACTTAAAGTATGCTTTGAAAGCAAACAATTAAGGCAGCAACAGCAAAAACAATCCAAACTATGAGTACTATTCAGTCCTAGGTATATTATCCTCCTAGGTACATTATACTCTTCTTCCTCAATAATGAAAATAAAATAGCTATACCAGACACAGCTGTAAAGTATACAAAGAAACAGACTGATGGTAGTAGTAACAGTTCTGATATTGAAATAATAAAACAGTAACTATAAAAACAACTTGGAATTGCTGCAAAGATAGATCAATGTAATAAAAAACTTTAAAAATACCAGTTTTTGCTATATTATTTTACATGAAATTGTTTTTACACTTTCAGAAGTTAAGTCTTTATTGGCTAAGTACTTATGAAATGAAAATGTAAACTCATTTCACAGAGATATCCAGGGGTGGTACATTAATACCACAATAATAAAAGGATAAATTCTCTAAAGATAAACTATTTACTAGCACTTTCTCTGAGATAAGATTATCATTTAATACAGAACTCACTACATTACTGAGCTCAAATGAAGGCACATTCATTTTAAACATTTTAAACCATATAAACCAATTTTTGGTGCTTTTATTTATTTAAAATATAAATAAAATATATTTTACTTAAAATAAGTAATTTTATTTAAAATATATTTATTTATATTTAAAATATATAAAATATATATTTAAATATATATTGTATTTTAAAATATATAAAATATATATTTAAATATATATATGCTTTATGATATCCACACATGGTCAATCTACTTTCTTTACCATATAGTTAACCACCTGTGTTAAAAATATTTTTAAGGAACAGTTTTCACTGATGTATATCATAAATGGCTATACATAGTTAATGGTTTATACCACTATAGGGTGTTCATTATGTTTTTAAGGATTCTGACATTTTAGGATTCCAAAATTTTACTTACACTTGCTAGAAATCTCATTGGGAAAAAAAAAAAAAAGATTAAACGTCCAGCTATCTTGGCAACAAGGTCCTCTTTTTAGAAACAATAGAAAATTCCACAAAGTAAATTAAGATCAATTGTGAAACAAATATATGTTTTAATTTGAAAAAGTGCAGTAAGCACTTTATTGCTTACAGTTTAGATTGAGATACCAGTCTTTTCCAGAATGCCTTCGATTCCAAATGGCTGAGCCCACAGAACAGACAAGAGACATGGCAATTAAGATACAAAATAAAATCAAAATTTGTACATTTGTAATCCGTTCCACATTTGAGAGCTTAAGTGGTGGACTTGTTGAATTCTGTAAAAAGAAACAAGATGAGTAATAAAAACTGTACACCAATAATTTGGTAATGTATACTTAGTATTCTGTTGAGGATGACAAAGTCACAGCTCGGTATCTAGATGTAGGTGGATGCTTGAAAATTATGCCGAATCCATGACAAATGTAGTAAGGTGCCAATGGTTAACCACCTTTTTTTTTTTTTTTCAAGGCCACTATACCACCCAAGCCTTTTTCTAGGAAGTAAACTATAAGAAAGAAGAGGAGAAGGAAATCACATTCCTTTTGCAAAAACAGCTTTTGCATTGTGGCAGGTGAGATAAATATTGCATTCCTTGGCTAAGCAAACAGGATAGTCTGGAAACATTTAGTTAGTGTTTCAGCTCAGGAAGAGTGGCAGACAAGGCAGCCCATGTACCCACAACCAGGCACCTGGAAATTTCAACATATGAAGGCAATATCTAAAGGATCTTTGGTTTTGAAATTTCTGGTGGCATTTAGCAATTGTTTTACTCAATGCAGCAGCAATTTAAGTAGTGCTGGCTATAAAGGACGACAGAGTCAAGTCTCTCTAGGTGTATTTGATGATTCAAATGGTTATTTAGGCCTGTGCTAACCAAAACAATTCACAGGACAGAAAATTAAATGTCATAATCAACGTAAAATGAAGATTTATAGAATTTATAAAATGGCTAGGGGTGGAATCACTAACAACAATCTCATTTGCTTTTTGATACCTTCATGCTTGTACAAGGTACAAAGGTATTAGCTCTTAGAGCAGACTTTCATTTAGTTTCTTAAAACTGTTTTCCATACCCATCTAACTACTGAATATGATGGTATTATAACGTAGAATTAAAAGCTGATGAATTAAAGAATTAAAGCTGCTGGCAAAAACAGCCTTACATATAATTGCTATGAAAAATGGCCATTTGATTCAAATTTTTAAAAAAATTTATAAAAATATAAAAATAAAATTTTAAATTTGATTATTGAATTAAAATAAAATTACAAGACAAATATTTTAATGCAGATCACTTATCATGACACAGACAACTTGTAATAATCACTATAATAGTAAATGCTGCCAATAGACCCATACACAAAATTCTTGAGAGTACATGACAATCTTTGGTGAACTTTCCAGTGTTCCTGTGTGCAGTGAGCCATTTTCATAGGGAGGTAATTTCAGGGTCCCACTCAGAGAACACCAGACTCTGGACATACAGAGTTGGATCAGGAATCTGTGACAGGTGGTCTCCTATGTTTGGGACCACTGCCCTGAGACCTATAAATCATACACTCACAAAAGCCTTAGGTCCAAAAGGTTTCATAGATAAAAATCCCACCTGCATCAGCTTGGTGTCATGTCCAGTGTAGACAACTATTCCATGAACCCACTGTGTATTTCTCAACTGAGCTCCTCGAAGAAGAATCTGATCTGCTCCCAGTGGAACAGTGCTAGGACAGATTACGTTGACGTTAGAAACAGTATTTTCTAAAATGCTTAAGAACTCTAGTCACCATATAGTTACAAAAGTGCCCATTAGTAAAATAACCTGTCTCGCATTTACATTATTTTTAGAAAGCAAGTAATTTCCCTCCAATATAAATAATTTTCTTAAACAGGAACAACAGAAGTATTTAAGTTGCTTCTCCTTAACACCAAACCAGGCATATTCTGTAACTTCACTATCGGCTATGGACTGCAGTGTTCACCTCCACTATTCACATGTTGAAGTTCTTACCCCACAACATAATGGTATTTGGAGATGACACCTTTGGGAGGTAATACGATTTAGAAGAGGTCGTGAGGACTGTGTCCTCATGAAGGGATTATTGCCTTTATAAAAAGACACTCGAGGAGTTTGCTCTTGTCCTTGTGAGGACACAGCAAGAAGGGGCCTTTAGCTGGCCAGGAAGAGAACCCTCACCAAAAACCCAATCATGCAGGTACTCTGATCTTAGATGTCTAGCCTTCAGAAATGTGAGAAAAATAAATTTCCATCATGAAAACCACCTAGTCTATGGTATTTTGTTATGGCAGCCTGAGCAAACTAATACATTAACCAACAAGTAAGTAATGTTTTGGGATTCAGAGGTGAATTTACACACCTATTTATAACTTTTCCTGAATTAATAAGTCCATTTAGGTTCTAAAAGTGTTATAAAGTGGTGGGGCTATGGAATTTGTCTGCCCCACATCAGCGCTCCCCCATCCCCCTCATACTCTCTCTCTCTCTCTTTCTCCCTCTCTTCCCCCCTCCCCCACCTCCTTAAACTAAAAATAGCTTTGTGCATAATAAATGTTCAAAAAATTCATAAGAAAAATACACAGATCTCACCCCATGCTCGCATCGCAGTCCTTGACCCCCCTACAGACAAGTCCCTTTACTTAAAATCTCTAGAACATTTGTTTTATAATATTTGAAGATCGGTTCCCCAAGAATTATGAATAAATTTCCAATGAATAGTAAGAATTTTGGAGCTATTCATTCCCAATTATTTAACCACATTTTTCATGAATAAGGTTTAAGTTGGTATTTTTGTGGATTTTTCTCAAGGCTACCCACTACAGTAGGTTACTGGGTGATAAAACTCACACAGAGACATAAGAACTAAGAAACCACAGATATGCTGGAGTTCTTGATCAAAATGTAATACACAAATTTAATGGCTCAAGGATTATTATAACCAATTCTTCATTTTTAATAAGAGAAAAAAGGTCAAATATAAAGAAAAATGTATCTTAAAATTCTGGAAAAAGAAGGAAACAATTCCACAAGAAAAATCTACAGAGAATACAGAACTTCTTTGTAAGTGGAGGCAAAGCGAGGCTGAGGTCTTCATTTCTAGTGAGCTGCTCTGGGCCAGTAGGCTTGTAAGGCCAGTAGCAGCTTGGGCCTTGGACATTCTTTTAGGAACTACACAAATTCTACCTACACGGGTAAAAATCAATCCAGATGGGGAGGTAACAACAGCACCTGAATGAATCCTTAAGAAATACTGTATTCCAATTTAGAGAAAGAAAAAAGCAACTGTAACTCTCATTCTTTATGTACAGTAACTCTCATTCTTTATGTACAATAGCATGCCTTTAGGACCTATCTGGAAGGAAATCCTTCTAATGTATATCTCAAGATTAGGGGTGAATTTCAGAGTTGAAAGGAGCCTTGGGTCTCAGGTGGGTTTCCAATGAGTTCTTGGGAGGTTGGACTATGCTCTGGAACACACACGTGACAACTGTTCCTTACCCAGCCAATGGGGTACAGTATGGCAACTGTTGTCTCAGTACTGGTGGTACGGACTGACTGGAATTAAGACACAAACACTTCAAAAGCAAAGCATACTACTTTTCAACTGTAAGGACTCAAGAAGAATTAGTTTTCATCACAGCTGGTGTTCCAGGGCTTTTGGCATTAGACTGTGACAAAGTATACTCATTCCAAAGGGTCTCCAAGAGCTCTGGGTAATCACTGTAAATCCCAAATGTGCTACAGATACAAAGTTCTTGAAAAATCTGTCTCTACCTTTCATATGAAATACAGGATACTATATAAATTCTCTTTGTACCGTGAATCTTGGCACCATCATACAAAGTTTCTCCTTTATAGCATAGATTTGCTCGGCATCAATTTGACAGAAAACTGTTAAGACGTGGAAGCTGGCCAGTTAGGAACATCAGACTATAGAAACAATAGTGGTATAAATGGCCAAATCTATCATTAGTCTTTAACCATATGTTCGTGGAAAGATCACTCTGTGCAAATTTTAGAACATATAATTACTTCAAGGATTATGGGAAAGCTTTTGGAAGATCTGAATGAGAATGGCCATTCAGGGTATACTTCAAATGTCCTTTAGAATTCAAACACTCTAATAATGCAATTACAAAATAATGAAAACACCAAAAACATTCTCTTAGGCTGGTAAGTTGAACTAGTATATTTAGCCAACATTTAGCTGGCTACTACAAATGCCTGGGAGATGAGATATACCATAAAGTAGACGAAGCAGGGAAAGTAGGGAGTGGAGGAGAAAAGAGGGGAGAAGGGAGGTAGGCAATACTCCCTTCACCTTTTCTGCCAGTTTGTGTCATTTCTTTGCTCTCTTTGCAACAAAGCTCATTGAAAAAGAAGTCTACACTTGCTATTTTCAACTCTTCTTCTTCCATTTTCTCAAACTCGCTCTTATCAGGCACCTGTTCTAATCAATTTCAATGATCTCCACTTGTTAAAGGTAAATGTTAGCGGTCAGTCTCATTGTACTTGACGAACAGCAATGTCAGACCCAGTTTTGGTCCCTTGCCTTGGTACAGTTTTTTCACTCTCTCTTGCTTACCATCCTATAAACGTGGTCTCCATCTCTTTCACTAGTGCCCTTGCTTTTCCCAACAACGTTCGTGGGTCTTAGGAGAGTTCTTGGGTCTCTTCAATTTTCCGTCTATACTCTTTCATTCTCAGTGATTTCTTCCATTCCCATGGCTTTAAATATCTATGCCACCTACTCCCAAATATAACTCATGAACACAGACTTCTGTCCCAAACTTCAGATATGTATTCAACAGCCTCCTGGACATCTCTGTTTCACCCAGACAAACTTATAAAGTCCAAAACTGAACTGTTAATCTTTCTTCCTCAAAATCCTCCAATGGATTCCCATTTCACTCAAAGTAACACCCTCAGAATGGCCTATGAAGCCCATAGGATCTGGCTCTATGTTTTCTCTAGGCTCTTCTTCCATTACTCTCTTTGTTGATCATAGCACTCCAACCACACTGCCCTATCATTCCACAATTATTCCAGGCTCTTTTCCACTTGAAGATCATGTAATGATAGAACTAATAATTTACACTGACTACACCTTCCATCTGGAATCATCTCCCTCCAGATATCCAAAAGGCTAACTTCCTCACCTCCCACACATCATTGCTCAAATGTTACATTTTCAATGAGGCTACATGTAACCACCCTAACAAAAAATTATTTCCTTCCAAAGACTCCCAATCTTCCTTATACTGTGCTATTTTTTCCCCAAAGTATTTATCACTTTCTAACACAGTATAAAATTTTCTTATTTATCATCTTATTGTTTGTATGTTTGCCATTCCCTCACTGCAAGAATAAACTCACAAGGTGCTATGGTCTGAATGTGTGTCCCCAAAATTCACATATTGAAACTGAATTCCCAAGGCGGTGGTATCAGAAGGTGGGGCCTTTGGGAATGGAATTCACGCCCTTATAAAAGAGGTCCGAGGGTCTCCGCCATTGAAGACATACTAGGTACCATCTCTGAGAAACAGGCCCCCAGTAGACACTGAATCTGCTAGTGCCTTGATTTTGGACTTCCCAGCTTCCAGAACTGTGAGCAATAAATTTCTGTTATTTATAAATTACCCAGTCTAAGCTATTTTGTTACAGTAGCCTGAACAGACTAAGGCTTAAGGCCAGGAATATTAATCTGCTGTGTTCACTGTTGCCTCCTTAACACCTGTGACTGGCTTGGCTTATTAGGTGCTTAATATGTACTGGCTGAATGAATGAGGGAAGGGGTAGAAGAGAAGAAACAAGAGAGGGCAGTAGCAGGTAACAAAAAGAGATGACTGTAATTAATAACACAGGCTAGAAAGAGCATACGAAATTTCACAGAGAGGGAGACAATAAATTATCCAGTACAACAGACCACTTGAAGGTAGATTCTGACCTCCCTGAAGCATCCCAAGATCGCAGTAAAGGACCCAAGCCATGCAGATTGGATAGTTAAGCCTATAACACGAGTATTTTGGCCAAAGAATAAGCCACAGGTAATTCTTACTCCCAATGTTCATCCACTAAACAATGTGCCAGACCTTGGAATATCTCTGAAAATATCCTCCTGCCAGATTGGAAGGAACTCTGGGAAGTCATCAGCTATCCCATGTGAATGGATAAGATTCAACATCTTCACAGAAGGATTCAAGGTAGATTCATTTTAAAAATGGTTTAAAAAGGGTTTTGAGTACTCAAACTTAGCACACAATTAAATACTATGTCTCCAGACCTGGAAGACACAGCAATACACTATGACACAGTGGATTCTGTGTTTTTATGAAGACTGATTTTTACATACCCATGTCCATCAAGCCTTATGTTTCCAACAAAATCGTAGAGATGTCTGTTTGGACTTTCACACTCAATTCTGCCAGAAATCCTCATTAGACTGTCAATGTCTTTGATATCTGATGTTGCTGGTAAGCCCTGTTTAGAATTTTTAAATAAGCAAAAGAGTATATTAAATAAGTTGTATCTGAGCAAAGAGGAGGAATTTTAAATTCATCCATGTCTTAAGAGCTAAGGGATCCCATTATTTTTATAAGCATTTCTCCCCTACTCTGTTAAATCATAATTAAGAGATTCCTTCCTCTCTGACTTGAGCACAGGTTTTTAGCACAAGAATAGGGGACCTTTGTGAGAGTTCTTAAATATATTTAAGAGCCGATAAGCTAGTCTGCAAAGACAATTTGAAGTCCCCAAAGAACCATTTGTTTCTGAAAATAAAAGTTATATATTTAGCCCTATACAGTCTAAGTCTGTCTTTAGAATCTAAAAAAATATGAAAAATAGATGGAATCTGTGTTCAAATAACATAGCTTTCTCTTTTTTCATTCCACTGAGAAGGGAAACTCTAAAACAGTTCTTCCCCATAGCCAACCAGAAGCAGCTGTCACTGAGCAGGCCCCCCTCACATCATGGCAGCCTAGGTCCAGGTCCTCTGTGATGATCTAGTTCCAACACATCTTAACCCTCCCAAATGTCATTTCCATCATTCATCTAGAAAACAAGGGCATAGATTTTTAAAGTCCCTTTTAAAACTTTAAAAATAAAAACTTTACCATTGTTTTTGCCCAAGATAGTATGAAAAATAAATATAGAAATGTAAACTATTCCCCAAGATGAATGAGTTTTAGAATGGGAATAGAAAGTATGGCTTTTTAAAAAATTTTTAAGTTCAGGGGTGTACACGCAGCTTATGTAGGTAAACTTGTGTTATGGGGGCTTGTACAGCTTTTTTTTTTTTTTTTTTTTTAACATGGCAAAGCCAAATTATAATTTGAAACAGGTGAATAGGAAAAAGTAAGTTAAAACATATCAAAGCACTTAGAACTACTATTATCTGAGTGTTAGCTATTACATAAAATAATTTAAAACATTACAAATAGTACCTACGAGATAGACCATATTTAACCAGACAGATACGTCCAAGTCTTCCGTAATACTTAACAATACCAGTTTACAAAACATCTTCATTGCGGTTCCATGGGAACATACTTAAAATAGGACAGATTACTTCAAGACAATAACACAAAGAAAGAAGCTTTTAATTCCATGTAAGAAAACAGCAGTGATTATATATACTTGTATTAGATCTTACCTGTCTAATTTTCAAGTTTGTTTCACCATCCAAGTTGGATGTTTCAATGTAGCACATGGCTTGGGGCTCACTATAGTTTAGAGTTGAGAAGCACAAACATTTAGTGGGGGAAGAAAAGCATAATAATAACTTATTTAAAAGCTCTGACTCACTGAAGCCTTTCGTTCTAGACAAAGTAATAGTCACCTAGCTTCTTGATTATTTTATTCTAACAGCAAGATGCTGTGAGGCAGAACCCATGCATGACAACTCATGGATCAGCTTTTCAGCCAGAAAGACCCAAAAGCAATTTTCTGACAACAATCAGTAATGGTCTTCAAGATAATGCAAATGAATAGATTTTCACATTATATTTAAATTGTTCATACACAGACACAACACAGACTGTATCTGAAATGTAAAGCAGTTTTGTGTCCAGATTTATCTTTAGCTCAAAAACACCACATGAGATTTCATGCTTATGGCACACATGTAAATTGGTTAAGAAAGTGGTTGATGAGAAAATTCCAGGTTGCTAATTCTACAAACTTGCATTTATTTCCCTTTTAGCTATGATGAGTAGGATCATATAAACCATAATATTTAGATTTCAAGGTTACTTTAAAAAATTAATATGAACAAATTTTACAATGAAAGTGGATATATAACTTTCTCCCTCTGTGTTTTCTGCTTCTGCTCTATTAAAGTTGCTTGAGAAATTCTCATAGAAGTAAAAACTAAAACTAAAATCAGTCAGCTTGGTCATATTTGCTCTGTGACCTAAACCTAGAAGATACACTTCATGTGTTCCCACCAGAGTGTCCTAGTAAAATCTGGTGTGTAGGAGCTGGCATAAGGGGTCCATGTTCTCTAGCTTCATCATACCGCACAGCCTGGACTATTTTATCTTTCCCTTTCACATGCTGATTTGACTTGCCCAGCAACTACAGACATGTGAATTTGTAGCCCAACTATATAATCTGATCCTCAATTCTAAAGAAAAGCATTCTAAAGTTAATCTCATTAACACTTGGTTATATAATATTCTTAATTTACTAATATCACATAAGTAATTATAAATGTAATCTTTTGAAAGCAAGGAGGTACACTCAAAGCTAGAAAGAAAGAAATGTACAAGTTATAAACACCTGGAATTTTCTAATCAACATCCAATTTGTACACGTGCAAAACAGACTATTCCAAGTTTCAGAAATGGGCATGTACCTTAATTCTGTGGCCCAGAGATTTGTGAAAATTGTTTAAACACATAGACATTAATAAAAAATATTTTACTGACTCATTATAAAGTAGTTCTGCAAGTTCTTCCATTTACTCTATGAGCTTTCTTTCATAAAAGCTGCTACTTTTTTCCCCAAAATAAGTCCTTTAAAATTTATATTTTTACTCTATCACTTAATCAAAATTTTATTTTTTAAATCACTGTCACCATAGTAATTTGGCTCTGGAAATTCCTCCAAATTCAAAATTTACTTATGTATACATTTGAAACAGAGTTTATGAATTTATAAAACACATCATCTGATAATATAGAAGCATGATGACAGAAAATACTAAATGACAATGTTGATTCCATATTCTGACAGTAAGAATAACATTCTAATTCTACTTTTTTTTTCATAAAGTAACTTTTCTAGGACTTTAATGGCTAAGAAGTTAGAAAGTTCAAATGGCTGACTTCTATTTGAAATTGGGCTAATAAAATATGCACTGAAATTCAGAACATTCTCAAAATCACTTAAGACAGTAGTTACTGAAGCAATTCTTAATAGTGCTGTGAAAGGCAGCAAGAAGTCTCAGATAAGGAATCATGCTAGATCATAAATATTTCAGCAAATTATGATGACATCTAAAACACAAACTAGTCAAGAGAGGCAAAGCAGGCTTTTTGATTAGTAAGTGAAAAATGAAACAAGATGCATATCACAATACAGACAGTAGTAGACAGCTGAAATTGATCACAGTAACGTGCACTTTGTCACTAGATACAAGTGGGATAAAAGTTGATCCCAAAGCATGCGGTACAAAATGTGCAACATCCAGCTTTGTGCAGGGGGTCCTCTATAAACCCTATGAGCCCAAATTATAGTCATAATCGCTGGAAGGATTTTATAGAACTTACAGAAAATTTAAAATACAAGAATAAGACAAATGTTTTAAATATAATCAATTTTCAATGATTGTTTCATGAAAAGCTTAACATTGTTCAAAATAATATCCCAGAGAGATAAATTAAGCCTTAGTACTCAGGCATGTTTTTAAATATGAATATATATTAATGGTGCATAGGAAATTAACACCTATCTTTATTGGCATGCCTCTTAGACTCTTGTTGATAACAACAGGAGTTCAATCTGCCCAACTGAAGGACAAGCATCATTCAACATAGTATTCAAAAATGCCTTTAAAACATCTGTAAAATGTCCATCTTCAAGCAGTATAAGAAGTTTTCGTTTTAAAGGAAGAGACACAGAACTCAACCATATTTGGGTGCAACTGTTCTCTGGTTTAGGGTGAGGACCCACATACACGCATCCTATACGACTCAGTGGTTCTAACCTTGAGGACAGACTGATGAGATCTGCTGGGAGATGTTCCCCATTGGTCACTTTCACTATCTCCCCTACTGCCACCTACATGTCCCAGTATAAAATAATTAAAATGGCAAAAAAAAAAAAAATGAATAACAGAGAAAAAAATATTAAATCAATTAAAAAGTATACAAGGCTTGGAAAAAAAATTACTAAAACCTAGAAACCAAAAGGGCGGAGTCAATAATCTTCTGAAATTCGAACCTCAATTGCTTGATCAATAAAATAGATTGTTACAAGAGTAAACGTGGATGAACAATATACATATTTAAAAGTTTGAAATTATTATAGAAAATAATAAATGTTAATAAAAACGTTTAATGTCAATTTTTTCAAAACTTATTTTGATCAGGTCTGAAGTCATAAGAAAACATTTAATATTTGAAGATTAGTAGCTTTTAAGTCCATTTTAAATTTTTAGTGTGAAAACTTAATTTTTAAAAGTTTACTCATAAGCTTATCAAATTAAAGCATATTTTATAGATAGCATTATATTCTAGATTTTCCTTTTCAAATTTCTAAGCCTCATGTCATCTACTGTATGTCCACTTGTATCAAAAAAAGAAGAAAATAATTATGAAAATTATTTTTTAGGGTTTTTATGGGGTTTTGAAAAACAAAGTATTCTAGTCCCCACCCCATACACTTAAAAAAAACTATTAAAAATGTTCTGACTCCAAAATATTTTCAAGGTTAATTGCATAAACATCTTATTAATTTTAACGCAAAGATGCATGAAAATCAGAGAGGGTATAAAATAGAGATGCCAGGAATATGGAGTTGAATTAACAGCTTGAGTTATTTTACCCTACTTTATACTTTCTTAACACATAAATGTATTAGTTATTTATTAAATGCTAAAATTTGTTTCATTTCAAATGAAAGCCTATGAAACACAGTAACTTTCAACCATGTTCATGGTTTAATTTCAAACTACCTCACAGAAGATACACTCTTAGCAATTAAACATTGAAAAAATTGAACATTAAAATATATAAACAATTGTTTACTCTTACTGCTAAGTGGTTGCTCACTGGCAGGTGAAAATCACCATGTACTTCTTTTGACAGTGGAGAGTGTGAAGATAGATTAGGAGTATTCCAACCCTGACTTAGTCATTACTTAAAGTCAAAATTTATCTTTCGTTAAATGATTATAAAAACTACTACCTATTTTGTGAGGTTAATGTAGGTTCAAAGGAGCTAAGTAAAGCTAAAACACTTTGATGAAAAAAAAAAAGGAACCCTAAAAGGTGGTATTTATTTTGAATTCTATTCAATAACAAAAAGCAATTAATCAGACAATCTTTTAAAAATATAATTTTGGAGGAAGTTAATTACTGTGGAGACCATATTAAGACACAGAAACTGTATTGATAAATCAATATTCATGGCCACCAGTAAGTGTTTTTAATGTTTATAAAACACATTCTTTAAAAATGGTCTAAAGTTTAAGAACTACAAGTAGCTTGTTGGGGAGTTTCTGAAATTGGATAGAGGCAGATGACAAATATTTCAAAAATTTCCAACTTAAAATTAAGTATAAATTCAGGGCAGTATAGTCTATTATCTTCACATTTTTGAGCACAAAAATAAAAATTGTATTTAATGGCTCAGTCTATATGGTTTTCTCTATTAATAATGTCTCTGCCGGCCGCGGTGGCTCAAGCCTGTAATCCCAGCACTTTGGGAGGCCAAGGCAGGTGGATCATGAGGTCAAGAGATTGAGACCATCCTGGTCAACATGGTGAAACCCCGTCTCTACTAAAAATACAAAACATTAGCTGGGCATGGTGGCACGTGCCTGTAATCCCAGCTACTCAG
>NW_016107488.1:3506234-3514852 GCF_001604975.1 Cebus imitator | reverse complement strand
TAAGAGTTTAATTGGGAAAACAATACTTTCTCAAATTGCTAGAAGGAGTTACTATGATTTTGAATTTTCTTATATGAATATAGTCATGTGACAACAACAGGTGTAGATTCTGAGAAATGCATTGTTAGGCAGTTTTGTCACTGTGCGAGCATCATAGAGGGTACTTATTCATAGATGGTATAGTCTATGGGCCATATGGTATAGCAGATTGCTCCTAGGCTACAAACCTGTATAGCATGTTACTGTACTGAATAGTGTAAAGAAACAGTAACACAACAGTATATCTGCAATCGGAATTTTTCTGCTCCATTATAATCTTATGGGACCACTTTTGTATATATGTTTCATCACTGACCAAAATGTTGTTATGCAGCACTAGACTGTAAAACATTCAGATGGACAACTGTCCAATACATTCAACACATTTTTACTTAGTAAAACTGAAAGCACACCATTCTGTAAGGTACTCTTAAGGCTTACTGATTTAAACAAAAAGAATTGGGGAATATTAGAATTTGAGTATTTAATCCATCTTAATATAAAAGATGTGAAATAAAGGCAAGAGAGATTAAGTAGTTGGTTCAAAATCACCAACCCAGAATAAGAATCCTGGCTTTCCACTGCCTAAGGAGAGCTCTCTCTACTGCCTTATACTACCTAGAACCTGAGAGAGTAAACTCTACCTCAAACTAATTCTCATAAAGCCAAGAATGGATGGTCAGCTTTATTCAGTTTTAGAGACTTATTCTGATAAAGCTACAAGCAAAGGAAACTAAGAACAGAAACGGTGATTTGAAAACATCCATATTAATTTTTCTGAAAACAAAAACCTATAGGTACATGGCACAAAAAGCTATAGAAATATAACTATCTGTAGTTACTTTAATTGCTTGTAGACTTTTATAAATATCTAGATAACTTTTATTTGTTCAATTAAGTTTGACTAACTTGTCATGAATCCAATCACTTTAAATGACCTGATTAAATAGATTTTGAAAAAAGGACACTGTCCATATTCATATGTGGATTTACAAATAAAACTGTCCAAGGAAATGATGATAAACAACCTCTAAAATATTAAAAACAATTTTTCTTAATTTAAAATAGGACTAGTTTATAGTTTTTAAACCTAAAACCATTTGGAAGTCACATTCTTTAAAGGGTAACAGTGCCATATGTTCTGAATACTAATTCACGACTAAAATATGAGTAAAATGAAAATTATCTAAATTAAGTAACTGAAAGAACTTAAAAGAAAGAGCAAAGTACTTTCTGTTGGAAGAGTATGGCATTTCAAAAGGCATGATGACAAAAAGAATCATTCATCCATTTTTTAGTACCATTCCACCATCATAATCAAGAAACTTTGCAGGGATTTATGATGAACAAGGATTGAAAGATTAAAAAAAAATCAATAGAACCCAATCCATGTATGATATAAAATAAATGACAGGAAATCTTAAAAGACTCACAAAAGAATCTGGATAAATCCAGAGGAAGAGTAGACTCTTAATTATATTTGAGTGATAAAGTATAGTACCTATCACTTATTCTATATGGCAAACTTGAAAGAGCCCTTAAGTCCAATCAATTTGTTAAATGTTTAAATAAAATTATTAGAGAGGTTTTAAATTCTTCGTTTATTCCTTATTTCCTTGGAGAAATCACAAGGTCAATGCAGGGTAGAGAAACCATCCTCTACACTGTTTGAGCATCAGTAGGCATCTCTACCTTGATGAGAGAAGTACAGTGTCAGCAGGTATATACTCTTTGCCTTTTATTATAACTATATCTCCAACATTTACCTGAAAGAAAACTGGGAATTGGTTAATTATCTGCATTGAAAGATAGTTACAAATATACAACCCATTGTAAAAAGAACAGAATATAGTAAAAATGATCATTGGCAAACAAGAACCACTTATCTTCACAAAATGGAAGAAAATTATCTAGGAGTGAGATTGGAGTTGGAAGAATCCTTTAAAAAATGAACACTGTATGTCAGATATATAACTCATCTTGATAAAATTAACCTATTCTATCAACTTGACATCTCAACTTCTCATATTCTCTCTGACATAAAAACAAAAAGGAGGAATTTACCAATATAAATCTTTACCCTATTGAAGGAAATCTCAATGCAACTGGAGATGCTATCATCTATGTGATAATTACTCCTCACAATAATGCTTGTGAAACAAGTTTTGCTCACAACGCACCATTTGGAGAGAAAGAAAGTAAGTCTGAGATTCTAAGTCTAAGATTTTTACTCAAGATCATAGGGGGTTGAAGAGCTTAGACCTAAATCCACATCTGACTGTCTGCAAGTCCTGATTTTGCACAATTTTATGAAACGATCAATTTATTTTAAATTAAAATAAACAGCTTAATTTCTTCATTTTACCACCTCTTAGCATTTTTCTGTGCCTGGCATAAAGACAAATATGTACTATGTCCAGAAACTGTTAGCAATAATTTAAGTGACAGATTTGTCATATAGCTTTTGGCAAACAATATAATAACTAAGCAACAACTTGGCTTAACTGAGTTGACCAAATTACACTGATAGCCACTCTCGTTACATCATGAAAGTTGACCTCTTAGTAGACAAATGAACCTAAACATGAATTTCAATACTTAGTAGATGGAAGAAAAGCCTTTAAAAAAAAATTAAAGCCTGTTTGTTCTTCCCCTTCCCAACTTTTCCTTGAACTCTAAAATAACACTACTGAGGATAAGAACAGAGTAGTGCTCTTCGTGGGAATCATAATAAGAAATTACTGCAGAGGCAGCCCACTGTGGTCTTTTTCTGGAAGAAGAGGTTAGGGAAGGTTGGGGCAGGGGTATTGTCTTTTTATTTATGACATGTATGCTTAGTTTCCAGGTAGGGAAGTTCTGGGTGCCTTGATTCAAAAAATAATTCAGCTGAAATCTGAAATTTGTACTATCCCAAACTGACATATTACCAGGGATCTTGGAATCAAACAATCCCTACCTCAAAAAAGGGCAAAGAGGAAAAATTAAAAACTGCAAGTATAAATGTAAACTAGCCCTTAAAATTATGTGCTGTGATGGTACTGTGATTGCATTCACTGACAGAAAGATAATAAAATATAAATTCTCTAATCATGGCACTTAGAATGCTATCCAGGTTACCATGTAATTGTTCTTTAATCACCTCCTCTGTGTTAATGTTTCCTCTTAAGTTCAACTATGTGTTTTACAAAATCATCACATGGTCTACACTACCGTTAGAGTCTAACGGTCAGACTTAAACAAATCCCTGATTCATTGCATTGCTTTCCAATGTCTTTCTGCATTGTAAGACAAAACCAGGGCTTGTCAGTATTAAACTCAATAAAATAGTAACAATTTATATGGTACCCCAGTGGCCTGGGAAAAACCAGGGGCTTACTAAATGCTGAAGTTCTTACTAAAGCATACTAAATCAATGAATGCTAAAGTCCTTTAGGTATACAGGGAATTTAACTCCTTAGGATGCCTATGTTTAACATCAATTTCTCAAAAGACATCCAAACACCTGTCTTTCCTTTTGGGTTTTGAGCTCCTAATATGGCATTCCCCTTCCAGCTTGATGTGTGCATAAAAGGATCCGAGGGAAGAAAAAGTCAAGATGACAAAACGCTTTGATCATATAAATTCTAATTGGAGGAATATCATGACAAAGCAGTTTTAGTCCCCAAAATGTCAAAGTTAAGGAACTGTTTAGAGATTTCAGTCCACTACCTTCAGCCTTCTGAAGTCACTGATATTAGCAACTTTGAGGATTTTGTAAAACAGTAAGATTATCAGACTGTAATAGCCTGATTTAAAAATCCAACTATTGACTGGGCTCGGTGGCTCATGCCTGTAACCCTAGCACTTTGGGAGGCCGAGGCAGTGGGGGGGGGGGATCACCTGATGCCAGGAGTTCAAGACCAGCCTGGCCAACATGGTGAAACTCTGTCTCTACCAAAAATACAAAAACTAGCTGGGTGTGGTGGTATGTGCCAGTAGTCCCAGCTACTCGGGGGACTGAGGAAGGAGAATCGCTTGAACCTGGGAGGCGGAAGTTGCAGTGAGCTGAGATGGCACCACTGCACTCCAGCCTGGGCAACAAGAGTGAAACTCCACCAAAGAAAAAAAAAAATCCAACCATTTTAATCCAATTCTAGGTTCTAACATATTTATAAGAAATTTTTTGAGACATGAATTCTTAATCCAAAGAAATACATATCGTGGTGGAAACTTCATATATAAAAGCAACTTTACGGTGTTACTTTTACACGTGCATAGAGCGCACCATGCCATGCTTCTCCAGTAAGCCAGAAGAATGTGTTGATTCTAAGATTCTTCTGCTAAACTCTCCACCTGCATACACTTCAAAAACCTGTGAACAGTGTCAGCTGCACCTCATTGTAAAGAAATAATCTGGGTAGAGGGCAATGAAGCCAGCAGCTTACAGTTCAGAAGTCACAATGTAGTTCCTTGTGTAGGGCTTTGTGATTACAATACTTTCTTTTAAAATTATGTACCTGCAAGTTAACCTTTTGCAACAGGGAGAAGGTTTCAGGGCAGTAACTGGAGAGACAAACCATTGATATCTGAGAGCTGAAGTCTGCCCAGCTGTGAATGACTAGACGTATGCTAGGCAAATTTGTAGGTCCTTTGAGGACCATTAAAAAGCAACCACAGTAGCCACACATTTAGAAATGCAGAGAAAGAGCCCTGAAGTAAAGCCCATTCACACTAAGGTCTATCATATTACCTTGGCATGTAGATGACACCCTTGGTTTTGGTTTATTGATTTTTAATTGCACAAAGTATTATATAAGCCAGTGAAAAGACCTGCCTCATAATCTTATTATCCCAACAAGTAAGGCTGCTTTTGTGCCTGTCCACTTGTTCAATAAACGATTTACAAAGCCAGTATCTCTGTATACAGAGCACTATTTTTTTCACCTGTGATTACATCTTATGACACAAGAATGCTTATTTGTCTTTCTTGCTGCTCTAAGCTCACTGCTTGGCATATGCACTCAATAAATACTTGGTCAAATGAATAGCATAATTTTTTTCTGTGTTGCTATACCATGTGACATAACAGATTTTACTTGTCACAAAATATACAAGAGTATAGAATGCCATAATTTATAAAACTTTCCCTATTGTTGCATTTCCCTATTTTCTAGTTTTTCACTATTATCAGTAAATAAAACTACAATAAAGGTTTTCATACACGTGGAGATACTCTATGATTCTTTTCTTGGGATAAATTTCCAGAATTTCCTTTTTACAGTTCTTGATATAAATAGCCAAACTGCTCATTCACAACAGTATGTAAATAAAATATTTCAGAACAATAAAACATCTGAAACACAAGTTGGTTTTTATTTAAGGAATAGGTAGCAAATGAAACTTCAATATGGTTTAAATTTGCAACTTTAATTAGGTTGAATATCATACTGAATCTGGTTGATTATTATATTTCTCCTGGTTTACTGTCAAGTTTTCTCATTTATATAACAATGATCTTAATAATTTGTCATATTTGGTGCAAATATTTCACATAGCCTGTCTATTTATTTGTGGTGGTTTTGTTGTGTATTAGTTTAAAAATTTATATAACCTAATTCCATAGATTTTGAGATATTGCTTTTCTTCAAATATTTATTAAAGCCTTTATTCTATTTGTATGTTTTCTAAAAACTATGATTTAACATTTAACTCTTTTAGTCAGTTGAAATTTATTTTAGCATAGGTTGTCGCTTAGATATAAACTAAATATTCAAATAATATTTCTTAAAATTGCTAATCTGTGATAATACTTTTAAAAATAATTGTTGCCTTTTTCAAATTTTACATGGGTTTTATTTCAGGATACTATATTTTATTCTACACTATTTAAATCTGTTTCATGTTATTCTACTCATTGATGTCTATTTTTGCAAACAATCCACAGTATTTTAATAACTTTGACTTTCTATTTCACTTTTAATCTTTGCATACTGTTCATTTTTCCAAAATATATTCTACTTTCTTGTTTATTTTTGCAAATCAGATGAATAATTTAGTCAATTCTTGAGGAAAATATAATTTCTCTGGAATCATATCCATAATTTGGAACAAGTAATATTTTATTTTTAATTTTTCCAGGAATATGACGTATTTGTAAATTTGTATGAATATTTAATATCTAAAGTTTGGATGCTTTCTCTACAAAGGTCATACACATATATTAAATTTATTTGTATAAATTTGTATTGCATCCCATAGGCCACTGGGAATGAGACTTCTTCTTCACTTTATTCTAGATACTGCCAACATAAGAATCCTGTTGATTTTTGAAGATTTATCATGATTTCCTCACTGAGCCAACTTTTAGTGATTCTAATTACTTCTACAATTCTAATTATTAAATAACTTCAACTCTTTTGGGCTGGATGACTTCTGGCAATACTTTAAATTCTGTCCTCTATCTCAAAATGGGATGCTTCAGTTAGGTGTGCCACTGCTGTGAGATGACTGACAATGCTATTATTATGGGTAATTCTGGCTGGTAATTTGTTTTTTTTGTCTGTCAAAAATAGGAAAAGTAAAAGTTACAATAGTCCAGGTAGGTTAGCACGATCTTGAAATAATGATTGTTTATTAGGAAAATAAGACATTTTAAAGGTTTAGAGTGACATGATTATCTCCCAACTTTCTGTTTTTTATTTTCTGAGCAAGCAGCCTAGGTTATTTATTAGCATGCATATTTATGTTAACTACACTGACAACCCTAGATAAAATAATATTATAGTAAAATTCAACTTATACTTGATTATATCCTACCTGTCTTCTTTCTAAAATGTTTAAATCCATATGTGCCAGAAAAGAGTATTATAAAAACTTATTTTGAAACTGTTTTTAACATTTTTGTTTTTTTATTTTGTTCTTCTAAAAAAGATTCCTGTCACAGAAGTAAATAAAGCACAAGCAAGATATTTTCCTCTTTGTTGCTCTTATGTCAAAACCAAAGAAAAAACAGGGGTAAAATTTCAAGCATATGAAAGAGATGCCAGTTTCTATTCTAGCCACTGACTGAAAATGAACTAATTAATTAATTTTTAATTGGGGGGCACAAGGTATCCCCTGCAGAAATAGAAGGTGACCATGACCATGACAAGGTAGAATCAAGGGTGTGGACTTAAGCCAGCTGGGAAGTACCGGAGTGCAAATAAACTGTTGGTCACACTTCTATTGTCCTAGCAAAGTTATTGTCCTGTGAGATACACCTCTAGCATCCTGGCAATCCCAGGAAATAAAGTGCCCTGAGAAGAGTGGCTCAGCCTCAAAAAAGTCTGTTACCAAAGTTATTCATTTGTGGATGACTAGATTTTAAATCTTCTTCCAGAATTAAGGGAGAACTAATAATAATTGCTTACCTTTTGAAAGGGAAGTCTGAAAAAAATGAACACCTGAATGACATTCGTTAAATTATGACTCAACCCACTAACTGCCATGTTAGAGGTCCTGTAAGCAAATTAACCTTTGATGTTATAGAACTGACTTCATTAGAGGACAATGCTTAATTTGTAAGATTTTTTGCTTTAAAGGAATTAGTGGTAAGCAAATGTAATTAGTCTCACTACATAATTTTGAAGTAAAATATGCAGAAGTAAAAAATCAGAACACAAATTCTTATTTTTACTTGGACAGTAGATGACTAAAGCAAAAAATTACAACACAAAACAGTTCATGGTTAAATAAAATCTATGAAAACATTACTCAAAATATACTATGAAAAAAACAAAAAGTTCTAGATATTACGTTTCAAAATAAGTCTTTCTAGAATATAGCAGAAATATTAACTGTATGTGACTAACTGAAGACTCCATGCATATTTATATTACTAAATAGCTTTTATAGAATTCTTGACATTTGCTTATATTATACAAAAAATTACATCTACTAGAGTACACCTCTGTGCATTTGTTTTCCTAGAACAAAATAAAAATTAATGCATACCTTTTCCCAGTGGACAATTTCCCAAGCACCATTTCTCAAAACTGGAAAGAGAAAAGGTGACATTTTAAAGAACTTTTTTTTTTTTTACTATGAAAAGGCCATTTCTGATGAAATAATCATTTTAAATGAATGGCTTCAGTCAAAATAACTAGTAGCAATTTTTATAGGTTAAAAATCTAATTATGATAGCAAGAGTATGTAAAATTACACAAATAATTAGAAACAACCAATATATATTTTAGCTCTCATAATAACATATCACTAACACAGGGCAATCTCACTGGTGTTACCAAGGGCTTTCTTCAGCACATATAGGAACTATGGGGCTCAGCTGGAGGAGAAAGCCACAAAAATGATGTGACAATAGAAGTGACAAGCTTAAAAACATTTCAGATGTTACAACAGTAGCAATGTTTAAAAAAATATTCACAAGCACAGAATAATAGCTTTCTAATAATTTAGTAAAAATGTAACAGATAAAGCCAATAGAGAAAGAATTTGCACGTTTAGATTTATAGTAATGAAAAGAAAAAAAAAAACACCCAAATTTTCTTTTCTTTTTCCTTTTTTTTTTTTGAGATGGAGTCTCACTCTGTGGCCCAGTCTGG
>NW_016107488.1:3410045-3506178 GCF_001604975.1 Cebus imitator | reverse complement strand
ACAGGGTTTCACGATGTTGGCCAGGCTGGTCTCTAAACTCCTGACCTTCGAGTGATCTGCTGCCTCAGCCTCCCAAGGTGCTGGGATTCCAGGCGTGAAACAGTGCGCCCAGCCCTAAATACTCAAATTTTCTATATTTGGTTTTCTGGAAAAAAAAAGAAAAAAAAAAAGCCAAAAGAGGAGGCTACTATTAAATTATGATGGGAGCGGGGAGGTATTTCTTAGGGTTTCACTACTGCTTCCCATTAGTAGGGTTAACCAGTAGACATTTTTTTCCTGTGATATATCTGTGCTGTAACACTGAATATGCTAATAAATAGTAGAAAATCATAATAAAAATATAAAACAGAATAAGAGCCTGTGAGGTAGATGGCACAGCACTTAGTACTTACTTAACAACAGAAATATGTCAAGGCCCATCAACAAATTATCCAGATGTAAATTCCATGAGGGGAAAGCATTTAATATTTAACATTATATTCCCTGGAAATAGCACAGTACCTGGCACAAAGTAGCTACTCAGTAAATATTTGAAAATGGACAATTTTTTGGTAGAAAAATATTTGATTCAGTTTCTTTGGATGTTGGGAATGATGACGCCTGAACCCTCTAAAAGTAACACAATGGTAATAATCCCCAAAATGTTAAATAGCAAATTTAATATTAATTACAAACAAAAATGTCTTGAAATCAGTATCACAATATTTAATTGAATTATCTTTACATGTTTCTAAATTTCCTGAACACATGCATTGTGTCTTAGCTATTTCTTTTATTTCTTATACTTGCAGCACTTTTGGCATATAGGACATTCAGATGGTTATAAAATGAGTATCTCACAGTGCATTTTGGTGAATCAACTCCATTAATTTATAAAATAATAATCATCCTAAGCTAAAGAACTAAAAGTATTTCTGGTATACTATCTTAACTGTATGAACAAGTTAAAGTGCCAATTTTTACAGTACTTACACAGGTACAGACCACGGAGCTAAAGCACAGGCACCTAAAATTGATCCCTGTATCCCGAAACACAAAACTCTAATGCCTGCAGAGCTCACCCAAACTGATCCCAGGAGTAAATCCCCTGGCTCTATGTTGCCCATGGAGCAGTAGGGTTTGGAGCATCTGACCCAGAGTCAAAAAAGCCTCTGGTAGAAAAGCAAGAGGTGCTGTCTCTGCTAGAGTCCAACAGTGTTTTCCTCAAAATCAGTTGTAACAAAGCATAAAGAATAAATGAGGGCCAGGCACAGTGGCTTTGGGAGGCTGAGGCGAGCAGATCACCTGAGGTCAGGAGTTTGAGACCAGCCTGGCCAGCATGGTGAAATCCTGGTTCTATTAAAAAATACCAAAGAAAATTAGCCAGGCATGGACTACAGGCACACACCTGTAGTCCCAGCTACTCAGGAGGCTGAGGCAGGAGAATCAGTTGAACCTGGGAGGCAGAGGTTGCAGTAAGCTGAGATTGTACTCCAGGCTGGGCAACACAGTGAGATTCTGTCTCAAAAAAAAAAAAAAAAAAAAAAAAAAAAGAAAAAAAGAAAAGAAAAAAAGAATAAATGAGAGCACACTCCCTTTTAATCATGTAACCCAGTGGTCACAATTTAATAAGAGAGATAGTAACAAAGAGAGATGGTAAAGTCCTTTTCAAATCAACTACACCTAAGTTCAACTGACACAGAATGACTGTGCTGTAAGTTTGGATTGATTTAGAAAAAATTAGTCAATAGTATCTAGAGCTCCTTATTGCCATTTATTTCCTTCTGATCCTATCTCATATTAGTAATTTTCACAATTATAATACTTTGTTTTTTTAAAAAAAAAACAAAAACTATCAGTGTTCAGTGTTTCTAAAATCAAGATATTTGACATGAGGATTAAAGCTTCAGGAGGACTAAGTTCCAGGGAACACACTATCTCCTGGAATTTCATTTGGGTCTCAAGTTTTCCAATACATGGACAAGCTATCTTTCTCCATTTATTTATGTCTTAATTTTTCTTGGATATGTTTTATAGTTTTCAGTGATGGGCCTTTTACTAGATTTGATTCCTGATATTTTATTTTTCTCTTAATATCACAAGGGTTATTTTTTTATTCTATTTTCCAGTCATTGGCAGTATTTAGAAATGCATTAAGTTTTTGTACAATGACCTTGTCATCCTGTAATTTTGTTGCATGCACTTATTTGTTTTAGTATAGTTGTTTTAACCTTTGTTTTGTTGTTTCTGTGGCAATACTTGCAAAGCAACTTAATTTCTCTTTGTTAACAATGCTGCATTATGATTTTTGGCAGTTTTATTATGCTCATACGCTTTGCTGTTTATCCCTTTTTAAAACTCTTTCTTGTAGAAAAATGCCTTTGAAAATCTGGAATTAATTTTTACCACTAAAAACGTTCTGTTGATTTTATGCCTTCAGCATGTCAAAATCTGCCAATATTTTAAAATCTTCTCCATCATCACCAATATCAGCACTCCTAGCTCAAGGAACTACCTCCCAACTGGAAGTCTGTAATAGCCACAGGATAGTTTCCTGCATTCATTCTTAATCTCTTTCAAATTCAGTTTCTACAATGTAGCAATAAGGATTATCTATGATGATTTTACATATATGTAATAATTACATATTATTATGTACCGGTCCATACGCACAAGTTAGACTGAGTCAACCCTTGCTCAGAACACTAGGCTCATAAATAAACGCAAAAATCTACAAGGCCTTTTATGAAGCAGTGCTTGACTCTTTTCCATCATCACCTCTTGCCACTCTCGCCACACCCTCCCTTATGCCCTCTGTAGTGAGAGCACCATGCTCTCTGCTGCCTCAAATCTTTTGCACATGCTTCTATGTCTAGAATGCTCTTTCCCTCCATCCTCACCTAATTAACTCATAAACACACCTTCTGGATCTCAGCTTTAACAGCACTTTTTCGGGTTACATTGTGTTGACACCCAGTCCTTCCTCCTCACACCCAAATCTAAATGAGCTCCATGTACTTTTCCTTTAGAGCACTTACCGCAGCATCACAGTCTTACTGTATATTTAATTAAATAGGATTATTTCAGGGCTGTGTCTTCCCCAGATTGTAAGATCCATGACAAAAGAAACCTTCTCTATTATACACACTGGTACTGTTCCAGTGTTATCACATAGCACACACCAACATAAAGGTGCTAAGTACTAGCTGAGTGGAATGCTGGATCCATTAATATTCTTATCTGTTATAAGATCATATAAAACCATTGTAACAGTTATAGACTTACCAAAGATGGAACTCTACTACCTAGTAGAGCTCATGTTAAAAACAACATGTACATGACATTTAATAAATAGTTATATAGGAAAATACGTTGGCAGTTTCTCAAAAAGTAGCACAGTTACCACAGACCCGGAAATTCTACTAGTCGGTGTATACCCAAGAGAATGAAAAGCATATGTTCACACAAAACTTGTATATGAATGTTCAATGAAACATTATTCATAACAGCCAAAGAGTAGAAACAACCTAAATGTCTATCAACTGATGAATGGATAAATAAAATGTGGTATGTCCATTAAATGGAATGTTATTTTGTCGTACAAAGAATGTAAGGACTGATACAGCAACATGAACGAATCAGAGATATGCTAAGTGAAAGAAGCCAGACACAAAGGGCCACATATTGCATGATTCCATGTACATAAGATGCCAAAACACACAAATCCATAGAGACAAAAGGTAGGTTAGTGATTGCAAGGGGCGAAAGAAAGGAAGAAAGGAAAAAAGGCAGAAAGCAAGCAAGCAAGACAGAAAGACAGACAGAAAGACAGCAGACAGACTGCTTACATGTGTAGGGTTTCTTTTTGGAGTGATGAAAATGTTCTGGAATTAAGGCTGCAATGATCGGTGCATAACCTTGGGAATGCACTAAACACCACTGAACTGTATCCTTTAACATGGTGAATTCTATGGTATGTGAACTATAGCTTAATTAAAAAATAGCTATCTGAAAGGATGCCAATGAACTATTTAAACATTTGCTTAAAATAGATTTCTCAGTTTTATAAGTGACTAAACCAATTTTCAGTGCAAGCAGTTAGAAATGGTTATGTAACCCTCAGAGGCACTAACACAAACTGTTCTCTGACATCAGCTCAGGCCCCCCCCTTTCCAGCTCTGTAATTTATTCTAGCCCTCCTCAATATGCTGTGACTTTGCAGATGTTTGTTAGTTCACATGTAAAAATAGCCCTGATCCACTTTATTGGGCTCCGCTTAACACATGGGAAGTATCACAACAGGTTTCTCAGATCCAACAGATGATGCCAGGGAGTCTTAATAATGGAGAGTAGAAGCCAGTGGCACTTACATGGAAAGCCACCTCCAAATCTGTTGCACTTCTGCTGTGCTCCTCCAAATCTGCTTGATGCCTCCATCTTCTATACATGCTCATTTTCCCTCAACCGTGTTCTGATCAATTTTCTCTCCAGGTTCAAACTTATTTACCTCCTTTCTCCAACCGACCTTTTACAAACCTTTGTCTCCAGCCAAACAGTGCATTCTCCTCTCCACCCAAATGTTCCCTCTCAATCCATCATTGGAGAAAGACTTAGAAAAATGTGGCATATTACCCAAATTTACACATCTAAGAAACTTTTGAATATTCAATGTTTTCTACCAAATGACAAAATCAATACGTGTTTCCAGAGAGACAGGTATGCATACAAGGTGAAAGCTGACGTTCCTCTTCTCAAGGTCACTTTCTCACAGTAAGGAATACTAACTGACGAATCATTGCACACCCTTCTCTAGACAAACATGGACATTCTTCTTTTCTCTTTCCCTTTTGAAATTTCTCTGCCAATTGCTTTTCCACTCAACATGTCATAAATACTTTAATGAAAAGCAGAGATATTTAACTCATTTTTGGAAAATACCCCATGGCATAGATGTATCAATTACAATGGGTTGGACAATTAAGCAGACTCACAAGACTTCACAGAACATATTCACAAAAGACTTTACTCAAGGCAAGGAATAGGGGTACAGCAGGAAAATAAAAGCCCAGAAAAGTATCAGAATCCTGGGAGACTGACAGGCACAGCTCCCCAGGATCCCTTCTCTTTTACCCTCAACATGGACTTTGAAGTTCCATCGTATGTATGTAAAATCTTAATTTTAGGAAAGCCCAGGAGAAAGTCTTCAGTGGGATCTTTTCTACCCTCTGGTTGACTGGCCAAGGCAAACAGTGTAGCCAGTTAAACTAGTTAAGCCATCAATCTCTATATGCTTAAACTAAGTAGAGAAGCTAGTCTTGGGTGGCTACAAGGGAGTTTCAAACCTTAAACAGCACATTATAAATCACCGGCTGGTCCGTCTCATCCTTATCCTAGGCAGTGTTCAGCATCACACTTCCAGGTGTCCTAGAGACAGGCACAGAGCTGTCCTCACCCTGTGTGAGACAACTCAACTTTCCACAACAGCTGCATCATAAAGCATTCAACAATTCTCCTCCCGGTGCAAATTCTGGCTTCCATTTTTTTCTACTACCACAGCAATGAAATATATTCACATTATTGTATACTATGAGAGAGAATGCCCCAACGAACACTGCTGACTCCAGGGCATTTGAGTTTGTAATTTTATCACATACAACCGGATTACTTACCTAAGAATCTACAGCACTTCACACTTTTACCAGCAATGTATAAATTTCCACTGACCATAAACTGAGACAAGTACAAACATCAATTCCGTGAATTTTGTCAATCTGATGAGTATTTGATACTTATTCTGAAGGCAGTAGCGGTCTAGATTAATCAAAGTATACCTTTATCATATACCTTTACATCCCTACACTGAGTTGGAATCCTAAGTAAATAGAGTAACATTTCTTTGAAAGTAGTACAGAACCTTTTTGCTCCACACTTGCTGCTCGGCCTGCGCCATCTGCAGTGCTGGTAGACTCCTTAGAAATGAAGACATAATTCTAACCCATCCTCATTTTGTTCTTGAAACACAAAACCAGAACACAGAAATGAAGAAAGGAAATACACAAACCTGAGACTAAACTCATCTTGGAACATAGATGAGTATACTTTGGTGGTGAAGTTAAAAATGTGTTCACAATATTAAAAAAAGTTTCGTACAAATCAAGACTTGAATGCTGGCCAAGGAAACAAGTCAATCCTATAATTCATTGTTATCTTTCTTAAACACCAAGTCCTTAGAACAATGAAAATAAACACTACCATATGTATTATGCCAGTCACTGAATTAGCAATCTAGCTATTTTTAAATCACTGACCTCCTCTGACCCAGCAGTTACCTAAGTTTAGAGAAAGCAAGCAACAATGCCAAGGCCTGTGAGCATTTAAAGTTGTTGGGCCAAAAGTAACCGAGCTGCTATTCTGATTCTAGAGTTTTTCTTTTTTTCTTTTCTTATCTTTTTTTTTTTTAATGTATTCATTTCAGTAGAGAATTAAGTAAACTTCACATTACACAGCCAAGGCCAAAGTAATTTTGCACAGTTAGAATGTGTTTAAGAAACTAGTCACAATTTAACCGGATTAGATTTCAACAAGGAGATGACTGTGTTCCTCCAAATAACCTTCATTTAGGAAGATGATTTTCCTCTAACATGTGGAAAGAGTTAAGAAGGTGAGCCTGGAGGAGATGATTAAAGAAGGCTGGTGAAGGGAAGTTGGAGTAAGTTATGACAGGATTGTCAGAATGGCCAGTGGTACGGTGCTTTGACAACTCATTGTTTTAAATGCAAAAATCCTCCATCACTTCTTCCCAGTTCCAACCCAAACACACCTGCTATAGTTTTCAAACAGCCTAATTAGTCTGACAGTCCTGCCATGGGACAGCTCAGACTAACAATTACCTAAAATGTAACTTATCTTTACTTAGCAGGATACAAGGTAACAGCTTTGTTGTCGTAGGTTTCTTTTTTGAAATGAAAACATTCTGTTAGACTACATCCTGAATTCCTCAATCGAAGGCCCTGGAGGAAGTGGCCAGTTTCTCAGGACTCAATCAAATATTGCACAGGTGCGGATGCTCACTTACACTCTAACACCAGCTTCTCTGAGAGAAGCCTGCCACCCACCCATCACCCCTATCAGTATGTTCTACCACTGGGCCACTGCCAAAAGTGTCACTGGGGTGCCCTACCTGGACAATAATATCATTTCTTTCTTTCTTTTTTTTTTTGAGAAGAAGTCTTGCTCTGTCGCCCAGGTTAGAGTGCAGTGGCATGATCTCGGCTCACTGCAACCCCCACTTCCCAGGTTCAAGTGATTCTCCTGCTGCAGCCTCCTGAGTAGCTGGGATTACAGGTGTGCGCCACCACGCCCAGCTAATTTTTGTATTTTTAGTAGAGACAGGGTTTCACCATGTTGGTAAGGCTGGTCTCTAACTCCTGACCTTGTGACCCCCCCGCCCCCCCGCTTGGCCTCTCAAAGTGCTGGGATAACAAGCATAAGCTGCTGTGCCCAGCCTATCATTTTGTAAGTGGGTAAAATGAGGCTAGTCATCCAAAAGACAATGGGCACTACTGTTGTCATAGAAGAACAGAAAAACCACAGAAAATGTAGTGTGTTCCAATTCCTCTCTCTGAGTCAGCATTTAAGAGGAATTTGAGGTCATCAAGAAGGACTGGAGCATAGCTGAGACTATGGCTTTGACCTGGGCAAAAGCCAACATGTCAACATTAAAGCATTAATTTCTTCACTATATAGACCCTTACTTCCAAAGACAACTTTAGGGCAAAAGCTTCAATGTGGTAGCAAACTGACATGGCACAGGAAGAGTCTTCTGTAGAAACCTGCCTGTAAAGATTACATTAAACCGCTAGGTGCTTGGCTGAACCATTAGTATCTACTGACATAAAAGACAATGGAAGCTTCCTAAATTCCTCTCTCCACCATGTAATACATATAATAAGACATATATTGATGTCGAATTGGTTGGTACTACTTCTATCAACTCATTTATACCACCTTGAAATGAGCTGTACTAAAAGTATGACCCCTCACCAGAAGTGTCACTGAGAGTTTAAAAATGAAACTCTGGGGCCCCACTCCAGACCCACAGAAACTCTAGGTGTGAATCCCAGCAATCTGTCTTTTAACAAATGCTCCAGGGGATTCTGATGCACAATCACATTTGAGAACCAATGGCTTGTGAAACATCAATATCAGAGGCACAATGTGATGGGAGTACAAGGACCAGCAATACTGTATTCTCAAAACGCTTTCTCTTATTCCCGCCCGCAGTCATGAGTCCCTCACTTTTTCCTCTTTAACTGAGAAATTCTTTGAAAGAAAAATCTCCCTCCACAGCCTCACCCATCAGTCATTCCACAATTCCTTCCAATCTGGCTTCAGTTTTCAGAGCTCTACAACTACTCTCTAGATAAGAACAATGAACAACGGTGACTTATTTTAAGTGCTGGATTTAGTGGGTGTCTCAGTCCTGGTCTTCCTTGGATTTAGCAGCACTTGGTATTGGATTGAGTGTCTCTCTGTTGCTATGTCCAGTTGAATCTATCCACTGTGTGCTTTCCTTTGTCTTCTAATTGACACAGCCTGTCCTCCTCCTCAATAAGAAAATCAGTCTCTCTGTGCCTCTCCTTACCACCTCTCCATACAGCTGTCAAATTCTTTCAAAAGTAGAAGAGGAAACCAATCCATATTTTTCAGAATTCCATCCAAGTTCCTCACCCTGGTTTTTAAAAGACTCCAAAAAATGACCCTGACTTACCTTCCTGTCCCTGCTCCCATCTTCTCTTGACACATATTCTATGCCCCGCCTCAACAGACTATTTGCTATTTTCAGAGTACACCTCACATCTTCCCACTTCCACGGAAAAGCTCATGTTAGTCCTTTCACCCTATCACTGCCAGCTGCCACCCTCATCTCTGCTAACCAAAGTTCCACTCTTACTTCATGAACCCCTCAGATGGTATTTTGGAATCGTTACATCTCTCATTCTGCCCTTGTTACATTATTTTTTTTTTTACCTTGAATTGTATCAGTCTGCATCTTATCTTCCCTACCAGATTATAATTTCCTGTATGGCAAGCATGATTGGCTTCTCTCTGCATTTTCTGCACAGGGTACTACATAAAAAAGGTGTTCAATAATGACTTTCCGAAGTAAAATAACAAATGTTCCAACTTTGAATCACACACATTTTTCCCAGAAAATATGTTAATGTAACTTATTTGGGTCTGGCAAAATCAGGAGAAAAATTCCCATGAAAGCAAACCACCTGGTTTAAATTTAAAAATAAAAGGCAGTGTGAGTAGAGTATGTTCATACAAGAATAAAGTGAAGAGCAAAGTCAAAGCAAACCCTAAAATCAGTCTTCTCACTTGAACCATCATCCCAAATTTCCCCAATGGGTTTTGCTCCTTTGCGTGCAACTTTTAAAAATAAAACAATGAAAGGCAACCCAGGGCTGTCTTTCACCACAAATATTTCCTCTCCATCCAGAGCTACTGCTAAAGACATCTAATCAGTTTAATTGTTAGATCTTAGTATTTGTATAATACTAAGATCTTTCTGATAATCTGAAAATATTAAAAATCTTATAGATGTCTGAAATTACTTAGGTCATAAATATGCTCAATTTTAAGTCCCTAGGATCATGGAAACACGACTTTCTAAAAACCATTTACAGGTAAGCCAACACACACATGGCAGAATATATGTTCAGGTCTACTGAATGGATCAGATGTGGGGGTACCTCCAGAGAGACAAAGAAAAGGAGCAATACTCTCTTTCTCAGCACGCAGAAAGATGTTGCTATTTTAAGTCCCTTAACATAATACACCCCTGAATGAATTGATGAACTCTGCCTTGCTAGTAGGTCATTTCATGCTTAAGAACCTGAAACACATTCAATCCACACCAACTCAACACCTTTTTCACAAAGGACTTTAAAGGTGAAATGGTTTCCAGTGGGAGATAAGCAACTATGTGCCCTGCAGAGAAGTAGCCTTGTTAGTGGCTATCAGCCATCACTCACTCAACTCCATTCAGGAAAGGCTGATTGATGTAGCTCTGGGGAAGGAAGATATAGGTGAGTATGAGTAGATTTATTATTTTTAGCTATGCCCCTAGTTTAAAAGAATTTCATGTGCCCTTTTCTAAATAATTAGAACAAAACTGCTGTATTAAATACTTACTCTAATCTAATGCTTACTATCATAATAAAATAATGTACAATATTAAACAATGTAGCCTTCATTCAACTCTAGTATCAAACCAGTTGATCAATGGGGTGCCAGAGATGGTAGCTCTATCTCCCATACATTCTCATATGCAGAATGTATGCAGACCATCCTCCAGGCAATAAAACTGGCGTTTTAAAAAAGCAAATTTACTCATTAGGAGGCATTTAAAAGTTTTCCCAAATACCTCAGTTTGCACCTGAACTCTTTCCTTTCCTAGGCCTCCATGATGTGATTTTAGATGAAACTGTCATTCCACTTGAAATACCGGCAAGGTAGACATCACAGCATTCCAATAAAAAATGACAGCAACTTTTTACCAGTTAAAATAAAAACTAACTCAACCACCACAATAAATTCATATGGGAATTGGCTTCAATTTACATATTATAATGACAATTATAAATTTGTAACTTATAAATTTCTGCAGAGATACATTTGGCAGAACAACTCAGCTCAGAGAAAACAATGAGAGATGGCCTCTCATGTGTGTGTAGAAACATGGAGGAGGCTGTGCCAAAATCTGAGTTCAAATAACGACGGAAGAGAAGAAATGAAACAAAGGTTAGATACAAGGCAAACGAGGGCATTCTGAATAGGACAGTGCTTTGAGTAATAGAAGTGATAAGCAGACAAAATATTGTGTTTACAGAGGTGAAGCAAGGGTTAAATGATAATACAATGACTTAACAGAGAAGGCAAAAAAGTGGCAAGAATTTCTGCTATATTAGGATTTTATCAGTGACCTTGACAGTCTGAGACACAGTGTTACGAAAATACTGCTTTTCATCTTATTTGCATTCCAAATAATGAGTTTTCAGGAAGGCTTCCTTGACTTCCAGTCTCTCTTCTTCCTTTATTATCTATACTCAAGTATTTAACCAGAGAGTAGTTCATTTACTCGATCAATTACCATGCACATAGAGAGCACCTGCTAAGACAGGACCCTGGTCTGGGAGCTATTGGGAACACAAAGCTAAATAAGAGTTGGACTGCCCCTCTACAGTGTTTCTATCTAGTATGCACAAACCATCACATAACAAAAATACTGGAGCAAAGAGAAGCAGCCACAATGCTCTGGAAGGGGTGGACCATAAAACTCACCAAGACTCACTCACATCCCTGGACTTCTGAGAGTCAATTTACTCTGTCCTTCCTCTGCAACTAGATTTTTAGAAAATAATACACAATTTTATATTGGTCAGGTCACTGAATCATTAATCAAACCAACTTATATATCTCTGGGTCAAGAAATGGCTTGTTTCCAAAAGCAGTGTTGACAACTGTGAGGCTGTGAGTTAAGTCTCAGCTCCATAATTCAATTCCTGATTGAGTTACTTTATCAGTGAAAATGAGGCATGGAATAGGTACCAGTTTTCAGTTCAATGGTTGAAAATGTTGGAAAGAAAATGGCACGTTTATATTTCTGAAGTTGCCAAGGAATGAGTGTTACCCTCTGATGCCTCATGTAAGAAGAAAATATTCATTTATCTGTGAATACAAAAGGGTTAATATTTGAGGAAAAAGTGTCCTCTTACACATTATATGGACTTGATAAACACTGACAAAATGAAAATTTGAGTTGGATGCTTTAATGTCCATCAAAAATTAATTACCTGTCAAAAATACTCCTCCCTTCCCACTCCTATACACCCACTTCTGCCTCAATTTAGAAAATCAAATTGAATTTCATTCTGATCTAATAACAGATGGCTTTCACGTTAAGCAATTTGAATTATCAGACAGCAAACAGTAACCTACTCGAACATTTTTGTTATCTCCTATCAACTGCCAAACAAAGAAGACCAACACTCAAAGAAGGCAAAGGGAAAAACAAAAAGATGTGATTCTCTTAGGAAACAAATTCAACTACCAACATAAAAGCCGTAATTTCTTGGATACAGGACTTACCTCATATAGTCCGAAAGAAAGTACAGTCATCCGTCAATATCCATGAGGGATTAGTTCCAGGACCTCCCATGGATACAAAATCCATAGATGCTCAAGTCACTTAAATAAACTGGTGTAGTATTTGCATATGACCTACACATATCCTTTCATATGCTTTAAATCATCTCTAGATTACTTATAAGACCTAATATAATGTAAATTTTAAATATGTAAATAGCTATGTAAACAGTTGTTATACTATATTTTTAAATTTGTATTTTTTTATTGTTGCTTTTTTTTTAATATTTGAAAGCATATGAAAGGATATGTGTAGGTTATATGCAAATACTACACCAGTTTACTTAAGGGACTTGAGCATCTATGGACTTTTGTATCCATGGGAGGTCCTGGAACTAATCCCATATCGATATTGAGGGAGGACTGTACTTTCTAATTTTTTTGTTTTTTTTTTTTTGAGATGGAGTCTTGCTCTGTCGTGCAGACTGGAGTACAGTGGTATGATCTCGGCTCACTGCAAACTTCGCCTCCTAGGTTCAAGTGATTCTCCTACCTCAGCCTCCCTGAGTAGCTGGGATTATAGGTGTGTGCTACCATGCCCAGCTAATTTTTACATTTTTAGTAGAGATGGGGTTTCGCCCTGTTGGCCAGGCTGGTCTCGAACTCCTGACCTCAGGCGATTCACCCACCTTGGCTTCTCAAAGTGCTGGGATTATAGGTGTGAGCCACTGTGCCCAGCCTAATTGTTATTTTTATTTTTTCCTATTTTTGATTTTCAATTGGTTAAATCTTAGGATGAGAAACCGAGAGATGCGCAGTGTATTCTGTTGACTAAAATGGCTTTTATAGTTAAGCCCTAATATTTTATTTTTGAATTGAGTTTTATATACATTTATTATAGAAGCCTTCCCTCTCACTTGCCTATTCTCCTTTTTATCCATAGGGCCAATCCTGTTAATCTACGAAGGGGACTGATGAACCAAGATGGATAATCAAGAAATAAAATTTTACCTGAATGACAGACAAAGGAATTTTTTTTGGAGATAGGTAAGTACCCAGAAGGGTGGAGAACCTGTGTGGTAGCTCAAAGTCATCACAGCTGTGATGACCACACTCAACTGCACTATGTTGACTTCTTGAGCCAAGGCTCAAAAATCAGTAACTGCCAGTCACTGAACATAGGAGCACTCTGCTACAAGATACATTACGGGTTGGAAAAGCATGTATGTACTTCGGTTTCAAAAGCTGTTACTGAATATTCTGAACAATATGGCAACAAATGCAAAAACTGCATATTGTCAAAAATACCAGGCTTGAAACATCTAGATTTTTCCCTTTCAATTCCTGTGGTTATCCCTTCACAACTAAACTCCTGGAGTAGCCCTGTCCCAGACTTCTAACAGTCCTTTACTCTAGTTCATTCTGCCTTCCATCTTTAACCCACATATTCAGTCTGTCTCGTTTTGGCTCATAAACCTTCAACAGCTACTCAGTATACACAAGAAATGTTCGAATCCCTTTGGCTTAGCATTCAAGACCCTATAGAATTCAACCCCAGCCTACCTTTTGAATCATGTGTTTGTTTCCCTGCCAGGTGCAACAAGATATGAATCTCCTTGTTGCACCTGGCAGTCTAATAATGGTTCAGCAAAGCAGTCCTACAGTCTTCTTCCTTACTGTTCAGAAAAAACCCTTCTTCTCCTTTGCCACTCAACCCACACATAAAAATGTCTTCTCTTTTCCTCTCTGTTCATCCCATGTCCTCCTAAAATTCAAGGTCTAGCTCAAGATACACCACAATTTTCTTTCATTACCAATTTCTATAGCATTGACATAGGAACCATGATTTGCCACAAAAATCTGAAGAGAACTGAGATCATGTAGTCCAAATCCTTCACCTTCCACACAGATCATCTCTTTGCACTTTTACATGTTTTTTCATGTGCCCATTTCAACAAATATGTTATAAGCTCTTCATAAGTTGTAAGCTGAAGTTCCCACCTTATATTTTCTTATGTGTTATATAATAAAATAATCTCACTATTTTGCAAATTGGGTTAATTAGTAAATATATCTTCCTTAAATGTATTAAAAATCAGCATATAATGCCTTTCGTGGGAGGTGGTGAAAAAGAAGCAGGGAATTTTTGATAGGGCTCCATAGAAATATCAGCAGTGTAAGAATAGTCTTCTTAAACACCAGATAATGTTGGCAAACATCACTGATCCTCACCACATCAGAGAACTTCAGAGATGAGATTCTCAAATGAGGCAAACTCAGAAATGAGCTAAGACGTCTGTTTCTCACATTCCTGGGCATTGAAAAAAAAAATCTTAGAGCATGATGGCCAATTTGCTTGCATTAAAGATCATTCTGCTTTTGGCTGTATCAAAATGAGCCCCATCCAAAAAGAGCCATGCCACAATGCCATGCACTATACAGAAATAGGCCTGGTTGTATTCTTTTTTTTAATTTTTATTTCTGGAGTATCTGTCCAATTGGCACATATAACTCAGAGTGTTTCCGAGCTGCTTTTCACTCATGTGACATCACATATGATTATATTCTATATATCTTTTCTAGAATAACATCTGTAGATTACAAACAAAATAAAGACAATAATATTTAACACTGCTGAAACAACTGAAGACTTTATTGTATTTGAGAGCATATTGCTATGAAGCACTTAAATATATTTAAAATGTTGGCTTTCAAAAGTATTATGACTGTAAATCACTCTAAAGTGAGTTTAAGTGTCATCTTAATAAATGCCACAAAGCAAAAATCAATCTACCCTGAAACAAAAACTTGAGATGCAGAGTATTTACAACTGAACTATATTTAATTGAAGTCTTTGTATATACTACTATAAGTGTATCTGACAAATATCAGAAAAAAAAAACATGTAAAATTCTTACCTTGTGTTTGTTTCTTGTTCACTGCATTATCAGCTTTATGTCGTTTCTAAAGTTTAAAAGCAAAAAGAACAACTGTGAAAATGTGAATGAGATTAATAAAACAAGAGAGCACCCATACCAAAAAAGATGTAGCTTAAGTTTCTCATGGTTTTTATCCTTTCTCATTCATGTCAATGTTAAAGTATACATTGATGGGGGAGTGGTGATGGGAAGAATTAGAGCACACCTAGGAATTTTAAAATGGAAAGAACAATCCCCAGCATCTCCATAGAGTGCTCCTCTTCTGAGAGCACACATCTGTGGTCCTCACAAGGATCTTCTGTCAGCCACACAGGTAAGTTTAAAATTTTAATGTACTAGAAAAGTATGAACTGAAAGGATGATTTAGTATTTTGCTTTAATAACTCACTTTAAAAAGGAGATTTACTGAGAGAATGATGTATAATAACTATAATTTAATAACAGTATTGATATATTTTCAGCTTCTCATGAAATTCAATATATCATTAGGTTGATAATTTATAATTATCTATAATTTAATGATGTGCTGATGACTGTCAATGACTTGAACCAACGACATCTACCATTGGCATAGAGTCTCTCCTGCTCCCTGCTCCCCAGCACTCCCTCCTCCCACTACTTGCAACTGAAGGCCACTGAATTACATAATCTTATCATATTCTCCTTCCTCCCAAAAGCATCTACAAAATTAAACAATAAATAAGTGAGTTAGTCTAAGTCTAGATAAGTTTAAAGAGTTGCATAAGCCAAGGTTTTATAGCAGTGGGTAAAAAGAAGAAACAGAGGTCAGAGGAAAGGTGAGAATTTGAGTGGCTGTTGAAGCTATTTTCTCTCTGGTTCACTTAGAGGTTTTCCATGGCTTCGGTCTAAACTTACAGCATCAAGTATAACTCATCTGACTCTATTAACACTGCAGAAAAGTGTTGAGTGTATCTCACTGTTTGCTCAAAGATCCTATCATATAAAGCCCGAAGTCTAATTTAGCTGTGCGTACCTGACTATAACATGATTGGAACAAATGTAAAACAAATGAGTTCCTAAGTTTTCCATTTGAGAAAAAACATAGTTTTTAGAATCACAGTGCACATATGAAAACACTGCAAGAGAAAAATCTAGAGGTGTGCATTAGTACTCCTCCAGGATACAGCAACACCCAAGAGGAACAGATAAGAGCTGGCAGCGTACACTCAGTTCGTGGAAACAATCAGCTACTGAACTGCACAAAATGCAAACAGACCATTTAAAATGCCTCTGAGAAAGAATTGTTGAGAATGATTCATCCCACACTGACATGCAGGAACACACTAGCACTCCTTTTCGGTATAAAATAATCACTCATAAAAGTGTATTAATGTTGACTTTTAATAGGCATATTATTGCTTCCAAAAGCAAGCACGGTTTGCCAAAAAAGATTCTCAAATGTTTAAAGCTCTGTTAAATGTGTAGCATCAGTAGAGACTCTGTAGTTATAGAACTTTGAAAATATTAGTTTTGCTTATTAGATTATAAAAAAATTAGAAAGCGATCCAAAATAACAGTCCAAGGTAAATTTAGATATTCAAAGGAGGCACAGATATTTCTAAAATATAAGAGATAATGGTTAGATTTCCAACTAAAGGAGACAAATAAAAGCTAATTAATGAAACATTCCACTTCCAAGAGGAAATTTAATCTTAGTGAAACCCAAGGCAATCTTAAACATCGCTTTCCATCTACAGAGAATTCCTGCACAAGAGCATCTCTTTCCTTTATCTTCCCATCACAGAATAAATTAGGTTACTTGTCATGAAACAAGTGTGGTGACTATACTAAAGGTTTACTTTAACAGGCATAAAAGCATCTAACTTTTGTACCTTGATGAGATCATTTCTTCTAAAACCAATAGTTCAGAAAAAAATTAAGTTATTCTATGAGTTCAAATACCTCAACTGTGTCATAATCAGAATTCATTTACTGAGGGCTAATGAATTATTTAATATCATCAGTATTAGATCGACAGCACACCAATAAACTGTATTGTATAAACAGTGTTATGAACTTCAGGCTACACAGTGTGCAATGCTGACCACTCCCTCCTTCTGGAAACTCTTCCCTTCTTAGGTATTTATCACATCATTGCTGGTTTTCCATCTGCTTGTCTCCTCTGCCTACTTGCTATTCAGCGATGGTATTGCTCAAGGCTTACTCCCTGGCCCTCCTCACTTCTCACTCCACAATCTCTTCTTCCAACTCTTTCATATCTGCAGTTTCAATTATAACCAGTACATAAGTATACACCAGCCAAAATTCTCACCTCAGCTCAACAGTTATATCTGGTTGCCTCTTTGACATCTCTCTGGCAATCTCACTGTCCACTAGGCAACCGGTGACCTTAATCCCCAAGACCTGGTCCTTGTCTCAGACATGGAAACACATGCCACTCATTTACGCAAACCAGGAACTTCAGAGTCATTCTTATACCTTTGTCTACCTTTCATTCCTATCCAAGCCATTCCTTCACTCAATAAATATTACTAAACACTGACTATGTGCTAGGCCCTGTTACTGCTGCTGAGACTACAGCAACAAACAAGAGACAAAACCCCTTGCTTACATGGAGCTTACATTCCAGTGGTTGTGGATAGAATAGGGTATGTAGCATGTTAGATAGTGATGTCTTGTCAGTTTGACTCTTAAAAATGTAGTAAATTCATTTTCCTACTTTTTACCATCTCTACCATACCTACTTAGTCTAATATAGCTTCATTTTTTTATACTAACAACTAGAATATTCTTCTAACTAGTCTGCACAAATGCTCTGTTTTCCTTGCAATCAATTTTCCACTGCTTAGCCAAAAGGATCTCTAGATGATAATACAGTTAACATTTATTCATCACTTACTATATACTAGGCATTATTCTAATGACTTCATGTACATCATTTAATTCTCATTAATAGCCTAATGTGAAAATAAATTTTTTTGAGACAGAGTCTCGCTCTGTTGCCCAGGCTGGAGGGCAGTGGCATGATCTCAGCTCACTGCAACCTCCATCTCCAGGGTTCAAGAAATTCTTGCCAGTGTAATTACTTGATTAATGTTGATCTCCCCTACTGCATATAAACTCTATCATGGCTACTTTTACTCCCTAACATAGTCTCAGTATTTGGTACCTACACGTTGTAGACTTTGAATAACTGTTTTATAATGAATAAAGTCTACTAGTATTTAAATTAACAAGTTTATAGCAAAGAGGAAACATGTTTTGTGGTAAATATTTATCAGTTTAACAAATTTGATCTTTATCATAAGCACTAGGATTTAGCCTATACAGCTTTTTAGAAAAGAGTTCTCCATCAATTTTAGAGTATTTTCAAGGATGTGTGTTATCTGTTATTAACAAATAAAAATAGAAAATCATGTTAAGTTGTCTAAAGCATCACAATAGAATACACTGGAGTGGGTAAGTCTTCAGTATCTTACCTGCAGCAATTCTTATTGTATTTTAATCTATACATATGTATATATTTAAAAACATTAATAGAATATAGAAAAGTTTACTAGATTGTAATCTCTGCTTCGTTCACTGATGTATTAGTGGCAGCCATGAGCAGTCTTCACCAATATCCAGCTCCTCACTTCCATGGACCTTGAGATAACACCTTCTCTTTGCCATGTCACTAGTTCTAAAACTGAGCTATAAACAGATGTGTGTACTACTTCTGGGCCAACACATAGAAGAAGTGAGATTCATCCCCTGTTCCCACCCTTGCTACAGTAATCACCAATACTCCCCAAAGCAGAACCTTGATTCGGGCTGAATCTCTGATATCCTCCATCATGTGTCTTTGAGTAAGTGAAAAACAAACTTACTTGTTAAGCCGCTGACATACGAGACATGATTACCACCAAAGCAAAAGTTTCACACATCCTCATACATATCTAATGAATGTCTGGCACCTCAAGCGTACTTCAGATGTTCTTGCTGAATGGATGAATGAACAGATGTATTCCTTATTCTCACTGATAAAGATAGCTCTTTGTCCAACTGTCTAAATTGTTATACGATATTTCCCTTATTTTAGGGAGTATTCTTTCAAACTTTCTATCACGTTACAGTTTGACATAAACTTCTTGTTAAACTACCCTTACAATTTCTAGTCAATTTCTTAACAGTGATTTCACTGGAAAACTACTTCATATGATACTATTATCTCACAATACTATTATCACATTATTTAGGACTGCATGATTAGTGGCATTCTAATAGCATTCAATTATTATATTATAACAAAACAGTTCTGCTAAAAAAAAAAAAAAAACTTCTTGGATACAATTTGATTTCAAAGATGGAGTACTAGAAACCATAGCCACAGTGATTATAGCTTTGCTTTGTTAGGGAACAAAACAAAACAGACAGGAAAGGCAGTTTTGAGTAGTGATATAAAGCAGGAATCTGGAGCCAAAACGCCTTGTTTGAATTCTGACAGCCTCAGCTGTGACCCTGGACAAGTTACCGTACCCCACCCGCCTCCTATCTGTAAAACAGGGATAAGATCAATACACTTTAAAGGGTTGTTATAAGATTTAGTAAATGTAAAGGACATAGAGTAAGTACAACATAGAAGCACAATAAATGTTAATATTATTATTGGTGACTCTTCACAATCATACAGAGCCAACAGCACTGGACAGGACAAAATTCTATCACTTCATTGGACAAGTTACATAACTCCTTACTTTTAAAATTGGGTTAACATCCAAATTTCAAAGTTATTGACAAAATTAAATGAGAAAAATATTTGCAAAAAACACTAGCACAATGCCTAGTAAATTAAAGGTGCTGAATGAAAATTAGGTTAAACAAGAAAAGGGAAGTCCATAAGGCAAAGAAAGTGACAAAAGTGTAGTAAAGACCAATCCCTGAGGACTGCCAAGTCCTACCACGATATAAAATTTGGCAAGTCTGTGTGGAGCAATACAGGTGGGAATGTCTTAAACTTCTAAGCTAGGGATCCCCAACAAGTATGTCATTTCCAGTCAAGAGGACTATGCTGTTTTACACACATGCATACACATGTACAATATCTGTTTCTACTCTTACTTGGAAAAAACTGATGATCTAAATGTTCAATTAATCAATTTCTAATATGGCACATGCCATCTTAATAAGATCCCAATTCAATGCTCTGTAGAAAAAATGTTAATGTTTGTGTAAATTTAAATTGGAGCATTCTAAACAATTTTTCAGCGATTCCTTGCCTTACCATCTTACTTTCCTATGGCTTAACAGACTGTCATCTCAGACTGGCAAATAATTATTTTAGAATAAAATACCTAGGAATACAGCTAACTAGGGAGGTAAAAGATCTCTACAAGGAAAACTACAAACCACTACTCAATGAAATCAGAGACGACAAAACAAAAGCAAAACATTCTATGGTCCGAATAGAAGAATCAATATAATAAAAATAGCCATACAGCTCAAAGCAATTTATAGATTCAGTGCTATTCCCATTAAACTACCATTGACATTCTTCACAGAAAGTCAATGAATTCTTCACAGAATTTCAATGAATAGTTTAAAATTTAATTATTTTAAAATTCATATGGAACCAAAAAGAGAGCCCAAACAGCCAAGGCAATCCTAAGCAAAAAGAACAAAGCTGGAGGTATCAATCATGCTACCCAACTTCAAACTATAGTACAGGGCTATAGTAACCAAAACAGCATGGTTCTAGTACAAGAACACACATGGACCGATGAAACAGTATAGAGAACCCAGAAATAAGACTGCACACCTACAACAATCTGATCTTTAACAAAGCTGACAAAAACAAGCAATGGGGAAAGGAGTCCCTATTCAATAAGTGATGCTGGGATAACTGGTTATCCAAGTGTACAAGACTGAAACTAGACCCTTTCCTTATACCATATACAAAACTAATCTCTAGATGAATTAAAGACTTAAATGAAGGCCAGGTACAGTGGCTCACGTCTGTAATCCCAGTACTTTGGGAGGCCAGTGTAGGTGGATCACCTAAGGTCAGAAGTTCAAGACCAGCCTGGCCAACATGGGTAAATCCTGTCTCTACTAAAAATGCAAAATAAACTAGGCATGGTGGTGCATGCCTATAGTCCCAGCTACTTGGGAGGCTGAGGTAGGAAAATCACTTGAACCCGGGAGGCAGAGGCTGCAGTAAGCTGAGGTTGCATCACTGCACTCCAGCCTGGGAAACAGAGCGAGACTCCATCTCAAACAAAACAAAACAAAACAAAACAAAACAAAACAAAACAAAAGACTTAAATATAAAACCCCAAACTATGAAAACCCTAGAAGAAAACCTAGCCACCATCATTCAGGACATAGGCATGGGCAAAGATTTCATGACAAAGATGCCAGAAGCAATTCCAACAAAAGGAAAATTGACAAATTAGATCTAATTAAACTAATGAGTTTCTGCATAGCAAAAAAGAAAAAAAAAAACTAACAGAGTAAACACACAACTTACAGCAGACAACTTACAGAATGGGACAAAACACTTGCAAACTATGCATCTGACAAAGGTCTAATATCTGGCATCTATAAGGAACTTAAATTTACAAGAAAAAAACAAACAACCCCATTAAAAAGTGGGCAAAGGACATGAACAGATACTTCTCAAAAGAAGACATACATGCAGTAGAGAAACATATGGAAAAAAAAAGCTCAACATCACTGATTAGAGGAATGCAAATCAAATCCACAGAGATGCCATCTTATGCCAGTCAGAATTGCCATTATTAAAAAGTCAAAAAATAACAGATACTGTTGAGGTAGTGGAGAAAAAGGAACGCTTATACGTTGTTGGTGGGAGTGTAAATTAGTTTTGATAATTGTGGAAGACAGTGTGGTGATTCCTCAAAGACCTAAAGACAGAACTACCATTTGACTCAGCTATCCCATTACTGGGTATATACCCAAAGGAATATAAATTATTCTATTATAAAGATACATGCATGTGTATGTTCATTTCAGCACTATTCACGATAGCGAAGACATGAAATCAACCTAAACCTCCAACAATGATAGACTGAATAAAGAAAATGTGGTACATATACACCATGGAACACTATGCAGCCATAAAAAAGAACGAGATCATGTCCTTTGCAGGGACATGAATGGAGATGGAGGCCATTATTCTTAGAAAACTAACAGAGGAACAGAAAACCAAATACCATGTGTCATCACTTGTAAGTGGGAGCTAAATGATGAGAACACAGGGACACAGAGGGAAACAACATACACTGGGATCCATTGGAGATTGGAGGGTGGGAAGGGGGAGAGGATCAGTAAAAATAACTAAAAGTTACTAATGGATACTCAGCTTAATACCTGGGTGATAAAACAATCTGTACAACAAAACCCTATGACACATGTTTACCTATGTAACAAACCTGCACATATACCCCTGAACTTAAAAGTGTGTGTGTGTGTGTGTGTGTGTGTGTGTGTGTGTGTGTNTATATGTATGTATGAGATATATATATATATATATATATATATATATATATATTTTAAAGAATAGGAAAAAACCAAACCAAAACAAAACATTGGTTTCCTCAAGAAAGACAGTTAAAATAGAAAAAAGGCCTGAATTTATTTGGCAGAATTAGCTTTATAAAGGAGAAAGTGACTTCCCCTTTCTCTCATTACTATGGAATAATAAAAATAGCAAATTTGGTTACTGTTACTTTCTTTTACTAAAATGAGGAAAAGGGAAAAGAAACTTAGGGAAAAGAAACTAAAAGGAAAAAGAAACTTAGAACTACTAAATAAGGTGAGAAGGAATCAAAGGCATTTAATTAATAAAGTGAAAATTATTAAAATTATTTAAATTAAAAAATAGAAAATAGTAAAAAATATCATTTATCTAATTTGGAGGTTTTTTCATTTAATTTGATTGAAAATAATGTTCAAATGTACTTTTCTCCTCAAGCCAATTATTACAGTAAATTAATTTCTTTTATTTGCTAAACTATACATGCAATAGAACACTGAACCAACATTAAGCAATATTACAGAAAACAAAAAATAACTTCAGGGGTAAAAACATATTCTATACATTTTGAAGTTAAATGATATTGTAAACAGTCCATGCCAATAATAATTTAAGAAAAAACTAATATTTAAAAACATCTATAAATTAAAAGTTGCATATATATGAAAAAAATAGAATACTTACAATATCTTCTATTATCTCTTTGATAGCTGCCACAGCTAAAATAAATAAGAGAGGAACCAGTGTTGTGTAACGACCTGTTGGTGATACATCAGGTATTTGCTATTTGGGGAAAAAAACAGGCAAGAGAGAAATCAATGAGAACTAGAAAATGTAAAATACATTCAAGAAAACAGTCTTAGTGCCTTCTTAAAATATGCCTCACTGGTTTTACTATCTTGGCTGACTTATGCTGGGTGAGGTAATTTGTTCGTATCTAGTAAGTACTGGAAAAGCATGTTATTTTCATGGTAAGCAGTTGTGTATAGGACTATAGCCTCCACTGAAGATTGGTTACGTAAGTTACAGTATATCTATTCACTAAAATATAACTATTAAAATGATATTTTAGAAACACAATGATAAATATGTGTGGAAAATATCCACACGTTATATAAATACAGCAGGTTACAAAAAAATAGGAATTCTATGATCCCCTTTTTGTAAACTAAATTAATAAACAATGCTTAGGAGGGTAAACTAAATCAATAAACAATGCTTGGGAGAAGAAAAAAAGACCAGAAGGATATATACCCACCATTTAAGAGTAGTTATAAGAGTTTTGTTGTGTTTTTAAATTTTTTTATTTTCAAGTTCAATGAAAAAATTTTTTCAAATTCAAGCCTATGTTCAATATGCTACTTTTTAATAAAATAAAACTTTTTCTGAATACAACTAATTTAAATACAAAGAGAAGCACAAGATTTAAATTCATGCATTCTAGGGTTCAGAGTTGATACTTTTACTATGACAATTAACATTTTAAGAAAGTGTCCTATCCCCTTTACCACCCAAAATGAATAGTCCTTCCCACATCAAATTTATAGAACATCCAAAATAAGCTGATAAAAATGATCAAAGGGCTTGAAAAAGTAGTGGATTCCAACACTGCTTGCAGCAGCAGCCAGAAATATGCCCATCAAAACCAGTTTATCTCTCAGCATTTAGATAAACCTCAGGGGATTAGTCCTGGACATAACATTTATTAGTACCTGAATATTTGACAAGGTTTTATGATATGACTTTACCTGAAGCAGTGCAATAAAGAGAAAAAATGAATTAGCAGCTCTTCTGAACTGAGAGTAGAGAAATCTTGGAAGGAATGTGATTATGTTGTATTTTGCAGTGCTAGAAAACAAAAATGAAAAGTAGCATAAAACTTCTCCATGATTAGCATCCATACTTACAAAGTTCTGTTACTACCATATAAAAAAATTAGGTAAGAAACATTTACTGCCTGTTTCAAATTAGGAAAATATTGTAAAGGGTCATTAACTTAAACGAAAAATCGTGAAAATGTTAAATGAATAATAAACAGTGAATACCACAGGTTCTATTTTTTGCATAATCTTTTGTCCTTTTTGGCTGAAAGATTTTTAATTATCCTGCTTAACATTACTAGAAGTAGCTTACAAAGAAGAGCAACTTTGGAGCTAAAGGGCTCCAGCCCTCCATAAGATAGAGTACAACATGGGACTAGAAAATATAATCTTGCAAAAAAAACCCCCCAAATCAGCAATTTGATCAGACACTTGTAAACAGAGATGGCTTTCCTGGATAAATTCAGGGAGATTTCCGGGGTTCTGCTTGAATTTTCTTTACTGCCACTTCAGGAACTTGGCTAGAAATCCACACTAAACACACCAGATATGCCCACATCAGTAAGATATAACCACTTAGGTCTTAGAAACATCCAGATCTTCCTCATGTTTATCAAACAGAAAGGAGAATAAAGAGACACATGTCACACTACCCACGCTGAGAAACTTTACTCTAGAATTTGAAGTTGTACATATTAATTTTAAGTGGGCACTTCTTAAATCTAGTAACTCTGCCACTGGAAAAACACTTTACTAGCACTGGAGGTGTTTATGTGTTCCTAGAAGCTGCCTAAGTGGCCAGTGCTTATGCAGATACTTTTCACATTATTGTTGGAACTAAAACACAATTGTGCAGTGAAGTAATTCACGCAGCCCTCCATCCCTCCACACCATACTAAATTTCACAACTATCAAAAAACAATATTTAAAGACTTACATAATCAAAAGGAATTCTCAGAGCAGAATTGCAAAGACCTCTTCTAAAATGTTAAAATTTGTTAACCAAAACCAGTAATTCATCTCTGTATTAACAGGTTTAGGACAGAGGCATTTACACATAAGCAGATTCCATTATTCAGATCATGAAGAATTGGCAGTGAATGGGTGCTTATTCTTTCTGCTCCTTGCTATTTCCAGATTCTTATTAATATTTCTCTATGGCATAGAAGATGGAAAAACAGACTATTCACACTGCCACAACGGAGCTCTCAAATATTAACTGAATGTCCAGAAAGCTCTTTGCAAGCATTTTCATTTTGACCTAACCAGCTCTGCTCAGTTGGCTGGTCTCATGGCATTCTTTGGTAGTTCTTACCTGACATGGTTATTACAGAATTTTGTCAGCTGGGGCTGGTTGATGAAAATAGTCCTCACTTCCTCCTGGTCAGCCAGTGAGGTCTTCTCTGAAACATCATCTGTCTTCTCATAACCTTAAAAAGAGTTCATCTTCTTATTGGACAGGAAATGTGTTACGGTCCAATCCACATTTCCTAACTAGTCTAGAATATGAAATCTGTTAAAAGCTACTTGCTTCCCCTTACTGTTGTTTCTAATAAAAAGTAACATCCCCATATTTAACAGTTCTACTAGATTTAAAGGGTAGCATTTAATAGTCAGGTAAAACCTGAGCCATGTCAAAAACAAGACATAACATAAGCTTTAAATTTCCCCCGTAAGTATTCAACTTATTTCCTTCCATTACATAAAAAGATGTCCAGAAGTAAAAATTAATTTTTAACTGGTTTAAATTACAGTTTTAAGTAAAACTAACAAGATAAAGGTAATTTAAAATATAGTCAAAAATTTAAGCATATGCATTTAATGCTTTTCTGTTTTTTTTCCCCAGATGAAGACAGAAGAAAAGATAAACAGTAAGGTTTAAATAGGAAACCATAACAAAGAGCCAACTCACTATCATCACCTATTTTTTTCTCTAGCTAGAATTCACGTTCACAAATGAATTTTAAAATTCTCAAGAGCACTTCAAGTCATCTCATAATCACTGAAACAATGCAATAGATTCAACCAGGTACTTTGTTACAATGTTGACAAACACTTTCAAAAATACATACAATTTATAATACAGAATATGAACAGATAGTATTTTAAATGGCTTTTTGTACCTTCTAGTGGAAATCAAAGGGGTGACAATAGTACTGTATTACCAAAACCCATTTTTTTTCTCTTTTCTGCCTAGCCAGTGCCAACTTTTCCCATAAGGCCTGCTGACATGTGGTTTCTTCTGAAGTGTTCTATGATATTAAAGTTAGGGAAACTTCTCTGCGTTTCCACAGCCCTCTGAACCTCCCCACTCTTCAGCAAAACACTAACCAGGTTTTGTTGCTGCCTGAGTCAAGTTCCCCCTACCAGAATGGGAACTCCTTAGGGCCATAGATGGTGTGCTACTCATCTTCTTAACACTAGCGCCAACAAACAGCAGGTACCCAATGTTTGCCGAATACATACACCCAATGACAAAGGAGTGGTTATTTTACTGTTTTTTGAGGTCAAGAAAAGCTGCTCCACCCAATGATAAAAAAACAACTGACGGCCAAGTGCAGTTAACAAAGTACATAAAAAGCTGATCTGTGGGATTTGTTACAGTATGAAACCAGAGGTGAGAAGCATAGCACAGGGGACTAGGGTGTGAGAAACAGTGTCATGTGTGCAGGGGAGAGCAAACAGGGCAGTGCTGCTGGAGCACAGACAGAAGGCAAGGTAGAGACGGATGAGAAATCATGCTGAGGAAACACACAGGCCAGGTCCCAGAGGACCCTGCGCTCTGCTTGGCAGCCAGCCACTGAAAGCTTTCCAAGTAGGAGGGGCATGGGGGAGAGGCACATTGTATCCTTATCACCCTGGAGTTCACATGGCTATTAGGTACTGTTACACCCATTTTATGGTTTCAGACTCAATCAGCAGCTTTGCTCACGGTCAGTCTTTCACAGGTTTTTTACATCATGTTCTAAACACATTAGTTCTCTCTCTAGTTTCATATAATAGAAATTTCACACATGGATTATCAATAAAGGGAGATCAACCTTTAAGAAAATTAAGAGTCCTTTATTAGCTCTTCCTTCATGGTAGCACAAAGACCAGAATGTGCTGTTCCTAGCCTCGCTGGTATTAGAGAGAGAGCCTTGAAAAAACCAACTCTCCACTCCACTCTGAGCTGGTGTTCTCAGGTTGTGTTGTATTTACTTTACATAATGGACTTTTGAGTCTTGTATTTATGTAATGGAACTTTTGAAGGCATGGCCCTGGGATGTCCTTAGCTGAGAAGCTGGGTGTTACTCCCTCCAGACACACCTACTTACACGGGGGTCTCAAATGCTGCTAGGAGAGCACTAGATACTGCTATCCACTGGAAGCAGTTGGATACTGCATCTCCCCCTCAGATATTAATTTGTATTCATGAATTTCTGTGGGGCAAAGGATTTTCCTTGAACTAAAGGGATTGGAATCAATCCCATCCCTTATGTGGAAATCAGAGTAATTAAAAGAATCCTAGGGGCCCAACCTAGGTCAGAAAGTAAGGGATCTTTAAAGAGAAAACTCGCCAAAATGGGGAAAAGTCTAAATTGTAACCTGTTGCCAGGGGTGGGACCACTGAAGGGACTGGATGGCTCTGAGCACAGGATATCACAGGGTTTCTTTACCCAGGTACTACAGAAAAGCTTTGGCAAGATGTTGTACACGAAGCTGAATGTATACAGAAAGCCTGGGGAAGGAGATCTCCACCGAAAGCAGGGAGCGAGGCTCTCCGCCAGTGAGCTGGCAGGCACCTCTCCTTTGTCTCCTCAGCAGTGACATGGAGAGCCAACAGGCACCTGAAACCCACTCCCAGAATGTCTAAAGGCCAGAGGTTGTAGGTGCAGTTATTTCCTTGTGTTATGCATCCGTTTTATCTGTTGACTCCTAGCAGGTGACAGCCAGCTAGCAGTAAACAGGCATAGCAACCTTGGAGGTTCTCAGAAATATCCTAGTGAACATACTTGACCTCAGAGATCCTCAGCAATATTCTGATGAAGGTACTTGGGAAAAAGACTAGTATTCTTGCTAATTTTGAAGTGAGAGTTTGTAATCATTATAATTAGACTTTTCAATGAAATCATCTTACATTGCAGAAATGGGCAGGTTAGGTCTAGACTTAATGTTAGTAAACTATCAATCAAGACTCTCTCAGTGTAGAGAGAAACAGGCTCTTCTATTTGATTAATGAACCAACACTTGGAGGAAAGTATGTAGCAATTTTTATCTCACAGTTCTGGGTTAGAGGCAAAAACACATTTGCTACGTTCAAAATCGACAGCTATTCAATATGTACCAGATAATTCTATTTTATGATTTCATTTTTAAAATTTCCTTTGCGTATCACCATCTTCATCAGCTATAATAAGCACATAAAGAGCTACCTGTGCACACCTGGGCAATGCCTAGCTGAGCTGTTGGAGTAGAGTGGTAACAAAAGCAATCAAAATAGGAGAATCCCTTACCACCCTGCCACAAAGAGGGCCAAACTAAGATGGCGTTCCTTCCTATACATGGTTTTATTCTTCCTTTTAAGGAGGGAAACCATATCCCTTACTATTTGTTTAATAATTTAGAGAGTTCGTTCACATAAGTCATTAAAATTTACTCATAGTTTTTAATTCACCTGTCTTAACTCCTAAGGACTACTGAAAACTGTGATGCTTTATGTCATCCCCTCACAGAAAGCAGAGGAAGGGGAGTGTAGTTCTGATCTAGCAACAGTTCTTGCTGAGTCTTCCCAGTAGGTCAGGCCTTCAGAAGCCTTCTTTGTCCATAAGTCATGCTAAAGGTGAAATTTACTGACAGAAAGAAACACTTCTTAATCATGCGCTCTGGTATCTCTCTCAGCTTTTCCTAGCACAATCTTGCACAAAGAGGGCACACAATACTTGCACATTTAATGGAAATGGACTGCAAGGCATTCGACTGACTGCTTTCGAGATCCACTCAGTGACCCATTCGTCTTCTCTGGGTTCAGACTGAACTCTGAAGCCCACCATGCAATAGTTTCAAACCCCCACATTAAGTATAGTCGAATGAACAGTATTTGGCAAATGGCAAAGCCAAGAATAAAACATGACCTTAGGCAGTTATTTACTTTCACTAGGCTTCAATTTCCTAATCTATCACAGAGAAATATTATGTGTTCATCTCCTGGAATAGTTGGAAGTAAATGAAGGAATATGTATGTAATGTACTTAAATACCTAATATTGTAATAGATTGAATAAATGTAATCTATATTATAAATGTCTATTATACTTAATGAGTTAACAGGGTAGATAATTATATAGTCATAGGCTGAGCCTTTCATAAAAATTAGAGGTGTCTTCTGGGTTAGAGGTTGAAGAATGTTTTGGGGTGGTAATTCTTTACCTTGTGGTGTAATTGACAGTTCACCTGCTTCCCTTGCTACATGGTAAGTTACGTATTATACCTCTGGTTCATAGTAAGCCCTCAAAGTCTAATGAATTAACAAGCGAGCAAAACCAGATTAGTAATATACAAGAAACAGATTTTTCTCTTTCAAGTAGACATACGTTGTCCAAGCCTGTAGGTTTGATGTATGAATCCAAACAACAATCAGTAAATTTATGATGAGCAATAACAGCCATAGAAACTAGACTAACTGAAGTTCCAGAATCAATTCAACTCTCCCAGATTGGCCTATGTAGAAAGTTAAATGATCAAAGTAACCCACCCACCAGTGGTTAGATGAAATAAGACTCTCATAGCATTGGGGAAGCACAGCCTGATGCAACCAATCCTGCTAAAGGGGTAGATGCATCTGTAGGACAAACCTCTTAAACGTTTGTTGTAATATCTTGGCAATGGAGCCACGATACTTCAAGTCTGTTGGCTAATGCTTCTTTTCCCTTCCGCAGTGCTGAGAAGACTGAGGATAATGTTTAACCCAATGATTTACTCCTTCCCTGACCGTCTCCATCCTCATTTTCATCTTCAAATACAAATTGATATTTAATCTTCCAGTGGGATTACCAAACCCTGCAGGCCTAGGAACCAATCTGGCCCCCTTGCAGGTGACTTTGCTCCTAAATATGTTGATCTTACAAAGAAATGAGAAGGCATACTCATTTCCCAAATTTCTAAGTTGTTGGAGGCATCTCAACATGGCCCACAAGCACAGACACACAAAGCAAATAATGATAGTAACACCAGATACATGCTCCTTCCTCACATTTTGGATTCTCCAGGAGACTGACTCAGGCATTCACCCCAATGTCCTTGGTGCTCAGTCAGATATTTGACATCCACTAATAGCACTATTAGTCTTCTTAAATTAAGTTTCATAGAGCAAATTGGCAGGCAAATTCATACACCTATCACTTTGAAGAATGGAACTAAGCTAGGATCATTTTCTGTGTATGAAAGCATATTTGTATAATGGCTTCAGGGAAATCTTAGCTTCTTTCAACATTGTGTTCTCCAAGGTAACTTCTTAAAAACAGTCAGAATCAAACAAGTCTCCCAGAATAAATGATTCTGGTCTAGGTTTTATTGAAATGAGCAAGGAGAAGACTTTTCCTTATTTATGCCAAATGCAGATTATCATTCAGTAATTCAGAATCCCAGCTATATTGAAAATTCCATATATAGTGTTTGCAATATTCTGCTTGATTCCTATTTCCCCCGCCAGCAGAAAAGCAATTTTGTTTTCTGAACTGTGGTTTATCTCAAGCAATAATAAAATTATCCAGTATTTGCTATGCATATTTTATGCATATTCTAAACATTAAGAGGCCAAATTTTATATTCTTCATTATAAAATGGCCAAATGCTATTTCTAAACTTCTGAAGGACCAAGAATTTCAGTATAGGGAATAGTCACATATAACTTTTAACTACTGAATGTGCTAATAAGAAAATATTACTTTGTATTACCAAATAAATATATATAAGCAGCATCCTCCTGGTGACCATTTCAGCTTCCAGCAATAATTTGATTTGTCAAGAAAACAAGGGATGCTGGTGGGTCAGTATCCTAATTATGACTCTGAAGTGAGCAGGTATCCATCTTCCCAGAACAGTGTTTCATCACTTAACCCATTTAGGGGTTGTGAGGTGAGCTCACGTTTTTCTACCAATTACCCACGTGACCCTGCAGAAATCACTCCATCCCTAGGGGTTATTCTCTTCCTCTGTAAAATGGGAAGCCAGGCTAGGCTAATAATCTGACATTCACTCTCAGCTCTAAAATCCTGTGAAATTAATACCTGCTGGGCAGCAGGCATTAAAACGATCAATAGTTTTGTTCAGAAGAGCAGGGAAATTTTAAAAAACAAAGTAAAAAAATTTCCCTCCTCGAGTCTTTACGAGATGTTTCACAGCAACAGTTGCCTGCCTTAATCTGTAGCCAAAACTCGTCATGAAGTGAAATGGTGGTTTGTTACGGTGACTCGATTTCCATATTTGAAAAGCTAAGTGACTATAATCAGCTGCCAACAACTACCTGGTACTTACTGATCAGTGACTACTGGGTTGCTGAGTATGATCACACAGAGTCTTCCTTTCTTCGTCTGCCCAGATTCATCATTACATGCTTATATGCACACCGTAAATGGAACAGAAGAAAATGCTCAATAGTATGAGTGAAAGGCTTCTGCTCTGCTCATAGGATGACAGAAGTATCATCTCTGAAATATTCCATTTTTCATCCCAAATACCATGATCCAATAAGACCTGTTATTCATTCATTCATTCAACATACTTAAGAATCTAGTATGTGCCATGCATTTTTAAAATGCTATGGAAACAGCAGAAAATAAGATAAGGTCCTCTCTCAGGGACTTATTTTCTAGGGAAGAGTAACATAATACAGATCATGTTAAGAGTGAGGAAGAAAATAAACAAGTGATTGATAGAACAATTGACAGAATTATCTGTGCTTAAGTTTCATTATGTATATAATAGAAAAAATAACGGCACCTTGCCTCAAAGGGTGGTTGTAAGGACCTAGTGCATAAATATAGAGAACAATACCTGGCACTAGTAAGAGTTCAGTAAGGAATGTGAGCTATTTTCATTGTTGTTGTTATCAGGGCTAGTGATGCTACTATAGCTGCTGCTATTTTACACTTAGTTGTCAGAGAAGATGTCTCAAAGAGATGCTGAATTGAGAACTTGATGATATATAAAGGTAGATAAGGGGCAGTGTCAACCCAAAAAGGGGAGTAGCAGGAAAAGCCCTGGAGGAGAGAATGAGCCTGGCATTTCTGGGAACATGAGGGCCACTAATAGTAAACAGAGCATAAAACAAAAAGAAGCTGGGCCAGATTGCGAGAAACAGTAACAGCTTGAATTTATATTCTTTATGCAGTAGGAATTCACTGACAGATTTAAGTAGAAAAACCATTCTGAGGATACTGTGATAATCCAGGTAAAAGATGATGAGTCCTGGGTTAGACTGTGATGACAGAGAAGAAAGGAAGTGGATGCACACATTATATGCCTCTGGAGGCAGAGTTGGCATGAGCCATATAACCTCTTCACAATTGTATGATGCCCCACAGTACCACCACCTGACGCTACACCAAGCAAAAGCCCAAGACATGAAAGAAATGTAAGACTTTTAAAAATCTCACCCACAATGTTTTATTTTGATCATGTGCTAAATTTATAATATTTTGGATGTGTTGGGTTAAATATATTGTTCAAATTAATTTTGCCCATTATTTTAGGATTGTAAATACAACAATTAACCACTTAATGAATAGAATTCTCTTTACAGCCAAACAACCTTAATCCTTAGATATCATGCATCATTTTTCTCATTATTACATGGTAACCAATAATGTTTAAAATACAGAATATAATCAAGGAGGGCATTAAAGAATCATGCTTAAGAAGAGAGAAAATGTTTAGGTCTACTAGTTATGAGCTCTGGTTACTTTAGACAAGATAATTAACCTTTAGCTGGCTACCCTCTTACGTGCGTTTGTGGAGATTACATGAGATAATGTATGTGTAAAGTGCCTGGCTCCTCATGCATATGTAAATAATCTAGCTAAAATTTTTTTTTATGAAACCAGAAAGGCAGGTGTGGGAGGAAATAAATAGACTATGTAGTCATACATATGTTCAAATTCAGATTATAACACTTCTACATGGGCAAATTATTTAATCATCTGAGTCTCAGCTTCCTCACCCATAAAATATGGTTAATGTGAGGATGACATTATGTCAGCATTGTAGCACAATACTTGTCATTCAAAGAGTTCCTGTCACATTCTCCTCCTCAGAGATTTATCTCCCCTTCAAAATACTTGATATGGAGCCAGGCACAGTGGCTCACACCTGTAATCCCAGGACTTTGGGAGGTAGAGGCGGGCAGATAAACCTTAGGTCAGTAGTTCGATACCAGCCTGACCAACATGCAGAAACCCTGTCTCTACTAAAAATACAAAAATTAGCCAGGCATGGTGACGCCTGCCTGTAATCCCAGCTACTCAGGAGACTGAGGCAGGAGAATCGCTTGAACCCAGGAAGTGCAGGTTGCAGTGAGCCAAGATCGCACCATTGCACTCCAGCCTGGCCAACAAGAGTGAAACTCTGTCTCAAAAACAAAACAACAACAACAACAACAAATACTTGATAAGGGAAAAGGAAAAGGCTTAAAGACTCTAATGTAGGTATTAATATTTACTTATTTTGGATAACATTTATAGTTGTGACCAGTGTAAATCAATGTAGACAGCAAAATAATAAATTTTGCCATGAAATTTGGTAAATTAATATTAAATAAGTAATTTTTTTTGTTACAAAATTGTCATCTGTATAGGGGTTATGCAGCAGAAATGCAGGGGTGGTAGGTAGGAGGGAGACAAGAACAAGATACAAAATCATTCTGCTGCCTGGTAATATGGTTATAGAACCATTAAGTTTTTTTGCAGACTCAACTTTATTACAATTATAAGTAAGGCTGTAATTGGAATCAGAATATCTATTATATTATTTCCTAAACATATTCAGGAGAGTCCAATTATATAACCTTTTACTCAATGGTTTCCAATGGTTGGCATTAAAGAGACCATATTAATTGCTCACGTTTCTTGCCTTAGATTGAGGTCATTAAACAAGCAGTCATGCTTGCAACAGTCAAAAAATCTATTAAGAATACATTAACAGGGAAACTAGACAGACTTTAAGGCACAACTGCAGAACTTAGGTGTGATTAAAGTTAGGTGCTACTAAGATGGAATTATAAGCAATTAACCACTATCCTTTTCAAAGGCTTAATAATTTAAAGTCCTGAATATATATATACACACACATATATATATTTGTATATATTGTTTTGATACAGATGCTTAAGAATACACACACACAGGCTATTAGTCATATACGTGTGTGTGTATGTGTCTGTGTGTGTGTGTGTGTGTTTAAGCTTCTTAAGCGGTTGGAATAGCTCCTGGAAGCATATGAAAAGCTTACAAAAAGGCTGAGGAAGATCTAAGGCAGCTTGACTAATGGACAATCAGTTCACCCAGATTCAGTCCTGTCTGTGTTCCACCTTTTCATCTCTCCAGATGGCAAATTGGCTGTGATTGGCTTAGCATGGGCCATGTGCTGACTTTTAAGTCAAAGAGAAGCATAGTAACTTACGGAGCAGTCCCCTAAAACTATGGGGGAAGGGAAAATTCGCCAAAGGAAAGCAATGGGCTTAAGGACACACACACACACACACACACACACACACACACACACACACACACGCACACACACACACACGCTTCTTAAGCTGGATCAAAACAATCATGGGCTGACCAATTTAGATGTTTGTACTTATTTTGTTTTTAGTGGTATCTTAGTACAGATAGTTGATTTAATAATAAATGCAGAAGCAATTACTGCAGTGACAAAGGAGGTTTGAAATCCCATGTTCTGCATTGTTGGAGCAGAACAGTCACTTCAAATGTTAGATTGTGACAGCTGTTCAGAGACAGGGAGAGAGAGACAGCTCACGAAAAGAAGGAACCACCACTCTGGAAACAATAAACTGGATGCTTTAAAGCTTAAGACTTACACACTACATTTTCAAATATGGCACTGAAGAAATCAAACACCCTTAAAAGCATGGAAATTAAAGTGGAACCTATTTAGCAATACCTCTCAGATTTCTAAACCATGACCACAGTAGCCAAAGGAAAAATGAAATTTTCAGTTGCATTAATACACCATCCCTGTACCAAGTGTTAATGCAGGCTCGGTGCAGTGGACAATCTGCTCTTTCCAGCTTGGCATCTGCTTCTCCTGGAAGCAGTCCATTGCTTACCAACTTCCCCTCCCCCCATAGTCTTAGGGGACTGCTCCATCAAGGCTCCATGCCCTGCATTGACTTAAAAGTCAGCACGTGACCCAGGCTAAGCCAATCACAGTCAATTTGCCATCTGGACAGATGAAAAGGCTTAGCACAGAGGAATGAATCTCTGGTATTAGTCAAGCTGCCTTAGATCCTCCTCTACCTTTCTCTAAGTTTTTCATGTGATTCCAGGAGCTACTCCACCTGCTTAAAGGATATGCTCAGCCTCTATACTACGGAATCTTAGCAGAATCATTTCAGTCCTCTGCTGGAAGCCAAGTCCTGTTCCAACACCCATCTAATGTAGGTGGGCACTGATGCCCTACCCAGAACAGCTAGCCTTCTTCAAGAAGCTAAACCCTGTTCCCTTTACACCTCAACCACCAGCTGGCTTTTCTGATCTGCATGGAATGATGACCTGGAACCACAGTGCAATTTCCCTGCTTAAGAATAAGCAGGCTATGTGGAACCTTCCCCAACAGGCCCTACTTGCTGGCTCAGATCTCTTCGATGTTAACAGCTGCCCTAATCAAGCTTTGAGTCTAGCATGTTCTGGGACAACAGTGGCTTGCAACCCTAAGGAACTTGCACAACAGCCAAAAAGTTTTCCACATCCCTACCTTCCTTTCCATTACCCTCTTGTTCATGTGTTGTAACAAAATGTTATATACCCCTGATCATGTAAAATATGGTTATCTCCTTCAACAATTGATAGTTTTTCATCATACAAAAGGGTTCACTTTTCAAAAGAACTATAAAAATGATGAAGATTAAGAAACCTCACTTGTCATGTGGAGACTTGCTCAAGGTCAGAGAACCAGTGAGCACCAAAGCCAAGACAACATTTGGAAATTGATAAAGTTCAACCCATCTCTAAAGCTCTGACACTGATAGACACATTTATGCATTCATTCAACAACTAAATTTGACCTCACCTCTCCCTTTATTTATCCTTTGCTGGTCTATAACACCTCAACAATATTTCCAGTCAAGACCCTCTGCTACCCCTTCAGCCTTGCTGGATGCTACTTAAGTGTCAAAATACTCTCCTTGGCTGTTCTTCTTTGAAGTGATGCCTACAGAAGTTTTGAATATATTCGCCATGTAAAAGATCATTATATGTCTGATACTAATCTTTTGAGCTATATGCTTAGCTCAATAATAATAGATGCACCATAGATGGTTAGGTACAGAGGCTGGGACATGCGCAAGGGCATGCGTAAGTATCTATTAGGTATGCTACTCTGATATGAGGACGTAACATGAATGACACAAAAAGGGAAGTCCCTTTTGTGCACTAAATGTTTACTTAATTTTCTATTTAAATATAAGGCATCCCAAAATTCCCAGAACTGTATAGTCTTTTCTCTATTCTAATAACCACTAATATACTTTCTCATTAGGACCTGTCATTGGTAGGCATGGTAAATAACATTTTCTTTAAGTACCTTTGAATGAAATGATTTAAACATAAACAAGTGTAAAACATAACACAGTAGTTCTTGTCTGAAAAGGAAAAAAAGTAATGGCTTAATATTTCTTGAACTCAGGCTAAATTGTGACAAGCCCCTGAAGTAGCACTGCAAATTCTAAGTGGTAGATTCTAAACAGTATTCCTGACATTCAGAAGAAAGGATATCCTTAAACAGTATTACATGGAAATCCATAGTATGCCTAGAGTTGGGTCTCTCACCTAGTAAGCACTCAGTCTTGCTGGTAGGCAGCCTTGGATATTAACCTAAAATAATCATCATCTTTGGCATGCTGGATTGCTTGGAAATAATAAAACATTTACTAATGCCAGTTCATGGTTTACTGGAAAAGGAACCAAAACAATGAAAGACAGAAGGAATTTAATAACATTTCCTTGGGAGATAACTTCATCTGATAGAAGAATTAAATAGCATATTGCCAACATAGATGTTTAAAAATTGTCACAGAGGCAGACTGTACCAGAAATGAGGGGTTACAACCACCAGACATCCACCAAGCATCTCCTAGACATCTCAATTAGCTTAAAGCACCACTGACTTGCACTGGCATCAAGTGCATCTCTCAAAATCCACAGGAAACAAGGCAGGCTGCTACTATGGACTGGACTCTAATCCAAGCAAAAGTGGTAAAGCAGTAATGATACTCTTAACAAAAATAACTGTATCAAAGAGCTTTTGACTGTTAAAAATGGGAATATCAGGCCACGTCAGATATATATTCCAGATTTCAAGAGGACACATTTCAATTAATTATCAAGGCCTAAAAAGTGCAGAAGCCCCAACAGCTGTCCAAAGCAACAAGCTGAGTAATTGTGGAAGGCCCAGACAGATGGAGGAAGTGGTCAGGAAGGGGTGAAGGAGTTGTATTTAGAGACCACTGCTACTTCACAGGAAGTACTTGAACAAGTACAAGTACAAGTACAAGATTAAAAAAAGATCACGGGAAAGGTTGAAAATAGGCTCACATGTTCAACAGTGAATATTAACAGATGCATACACATCTGAGACTGGAAGAAAGGTGTAAAGAACATTTGAGACCACTCAATTCTTTTTCCCTTTCATTTGGATCACAAGGAATTGATGAGATGAGACTGCTGCCTGGAAAAGATGAATGCAATGTTGTTAACAGATAATAAAAGGCAGAACTTCTCAGCGCCAACTTCTACTTTGCTTCAATTGTCTATCAAGGATAATCATCTTAAGACTAGAAAGGTCAGAATAAACATTAGTTGGAAGAGCTAAACCAAAAGACAAGGTAGATTATTTTAAGCAGAAAAAGAGAAAAACCAGCACCTAACTGCTCTAAATGAATTCATAGCTTATAGCAAATTATATATATATATATATATGTGTGTATGTATGTATATGTATATATAATTATTTTCTAACCTACAGAACTGTGAGAACCTGAAAAACAGGTAAGCAAACTGTCACTAACCAGAGAAGAACTATGGTGAATGAGAGAGGAACTAAAAGATGAAGACAATCCAGTCATTGTTCAGTATGCACGGGGGATTGGTTCCAACACCCCTTGCAAAATTTGCAGATGCTCAAATGCCTTATATAAAGAGGTGTAGTATTTCACATAACCTACACACATCCTCTTGTATACTTTAAATCATCCCTCGATTACTTATAATACGTAACACAATGCCTACATATCATTTTCATGGATTCAACATAGTACTTGGTGTGTGGCAAATTCAAGTTTTGCTTTTTGAAACTCTGGAAGTTTTTTTTGTTTGTTTGTTTTTTCTGAATACTTTTGACCCATGATTGGCTGAATTTATGTATGTGAAACTCAGGGATAAGGAGGACCACCTGTACTCTCCCAGTGTTCCAAAAAGAGGATGGATCATGTAGATCATAAACCACTGTTTTTTAAAATAAGAGTCTACAGATGGGCTTTCAAAGTTCACAGATTTACAAAATGGAATGCACTGCTTCTAAAGGATTTTTGGGAAAAATCTGAAAATTCAGAAGTTAGAACATGTCTGAGAATTCAGTTAAACATGGAACTGAGCTTAATTATTTGAGAGCAGTGTTTCTCATAAAGAGGATATATTCTCAAAGACCAAAAAGAAATGTTCCCTCTGAAAAACGTTCTTTACATTAGCTAAGTCTAAATAATAATGTTATTAGCCAATGCTAGTTAAACATCAAGTGTACTGATTAACAGACTGCTTAAAAGGGAGGTGGTGACTGGTGGGGATCCACTGACAAAACCCCCTTTCTTTTTTAAAAATAGAACCCTTAGCATCCGAATTTCAATAAGGCTTTTGGCTAGGACCTACTGTTATAAATGAAGACACATGATTCCATGATTATGAAACAATGTAGATTCACAACTATGTAGCTGACAAACATACATGGAGGGGTCTCACATACTAAAGCAATCCTTTAGCCATCTCTGCCTGCGAGTACTTCTGAAAGAGCCTCCTCTGGGCCACCCTTGGATTCTGTCTATCCTTCCATTTCCTGGCCTAGTAACTGAGCCCTGGGTGTCAGGGTCAACATGGAGCACCTCACCAGCCAGGCCAGTCAGATCCCCTTTAGAGAATGAGCACTTGTGGTTAGCCAACTCAGCACTAAGCAAGGAACATCATGGATAGCTGGGCTGGAGGGGCCATCATGGCACTCTGAAGCCACATGTATGCCAAAGTTAGGAAGCGGAGGAGCAGATGTATAGAGAGAGAGAGAAAAAAAAAAAGGAAGCAAAACTGGGCAATTCTGGGCAGAGTGAGAGATCCCAAAGACCCAGTTCAATGAAACTCAGCTGTGATATAAGAGGATCCCTTAGAGTAAATGCCTAACTTAGTAAGGTCTCTGGGTCCAGACTGCCTGGGTTCCAATGACAGGATAAGGACATAATCAATGTACAGATGACATTAAAAAAACAGAATTCAAGAAGATTTTGAAGGGCTGAATAAGTTGAAGGTGCTAAACTAAAGGCCTAAAAAATCAACTGTGTAAATGCAATAGGGAAGACATTTAACCCAGCAAGGTAATGTTTTTACTGCTTTTATTGCTTTCTTATCAAGAAAAAACTTAAGAATTTGACGTGTCTGAGAATGGAATGAGCTGTCTTAAAAGGGGGTGTGTTCCCTTCACTGTGAGGTATTCAAGCTGTATCAGCTACTGTGTTGCATTAAATGACTTCTAAATTCCCTTCCAACTCCAGAATCCAAGGATTCTATCCTTTTAAAAACTCTTTTTTTTTTTTTGAAAGACAACTATAAGCTTATCAGAGAACCACTGATACAGTGCAGAGTGCAAGTTTTCATCATTTTGTATTGGAAAAGAGTATTATTAAATTAGTTACTATAAATGCCTATACGATCCTTAACCCCATTGACTTCAGTAGCAGTGTGTTCATAGGAATATAGACCTGAATTAAAGCTCTGAATGAGCTAGGCCTTAAAAAGTGCTGGGAAAAAAAATGAATGAACAATGATGAAAGTTATTTGAATTATTACAACTTTCATTTTAGAGCTATTTATGTATTTTATAACACACAAACAGGTAGATACGCAATTGGTTCCAACAGACTAGTCCTTGTTTTATGACAAAAAGCAAAAACACCCAAATAACATCATTATGCTGTATATTTATATATAATCTAAGAATGAGTCAGTGGAGTTTAACTGGCGCCTGCTTCTTATCTCCACTGTGACCTTGCAAGAGAGAAAAAACTCACCTTTATTTTTTTTTTAAACAAAGCCTCAATCATCAAAAATGTCCAGTGAAGAAACTAAAATCTTCCTGCCCATTACAACTTTGGTGGGGACATCAGTACAGCACACGCTGGAACATACCCTGTCCACAAGCAAGAACAAGTGTTTTATCCTACAGAACCAGACACTACCTAGGGTAAGGAAAGTGTGACACCCTCATCTGCCTGTTGCTAACACAGTGTCACAACCAGGTTTGCAAAATGTCCAACAAGTCCATTAAACAAAGCTAGAAAAAGAGGAAACCCACAAAAGAGCATCTGAGAACTCCAGCATACCCTAACAAGACTCTCAGAATGGGTGTGGCTCTGGGATGGCTCATTTACCACAAGCACTGTGGGCAGTATTAAAGAACCCACCAAGACTGGTCAGACAAGATGGGCTCAAAGAGCCAAAAGTCATTTTCGCAAAACAAAGTAAGGAATGGTCAGCATCCTTCAGTTTGCCAGGATGTAGCTAAAGAAGAAGACAGAAACCTCCACTCAACAGATTAAACTAGGATGTGTGAATGACAGCTGGTGGGCTATAAAGACTTAAAGACTCAGCACAGCACTCAGTGACATTAAAGCAATGACACCTACACGTGTGAGATTGCTGTACGCCCTACTCAATCCACAGGTAGAACAAAAACCATGCAAGGGTGGATGAAACAAATGCTTCAGGAATCTCCTAATTCCATACATAAAAATCACCCCATGCAGAAAGTACCTCCGAATGTGACTCTTGTACCTCAAGATGCTCCTACTGCTAATTAGAATCACAAAATTAGCTCCCCAGACCTGCTGGTACCATGACCACTGCCAATGCAAGGTGCAATGGGCATACAGATGAATATAAGAATACTCCATGAGATTTCAAAACTACTCCAGCATTTTTAAAAGCTCAGTTTCCAAAATCTGAACATCTTGATCTTATCCCAGTCACTCACCAGATGCAGATTCAAGAAACACTTGCTTAGCACCTACTTTATAGCAAGTGCTTTCATTTAATATATCCACTCTGGAAAATGTCCCTGCAGTTTGGAGCACCTCAAGAGCCAAAAGAACACAGTGATGACATAAGAAAGACTGTTCTTATCAACTCCGATTAGGGAGCAAATGTTCTGGCAATGTAATTATCGATTCCAAACAGATTAAATCCATACAGTTGCTAGATACCTAAAATTCACAGCAATGGGGAACATGTATGACACCAACAGGTACATTTACTGAAATTCTAAAGAATATTCAGTGAAAAGAAGATGGGGGAAACAGAAGATGGAAATTCTGAAATCCAGATCTTAGGATGAATGTAACACTCCAAGAGAATAAAATAAATGTCTACAAACATGTATTTTTGGCGCATGGGACCTTCTCGCTCCTTTCTAAGATGCAAGCTGGTTTTCATTCCTTCATCCCAGGGTTTTCTATTTCAGTAAATGGCACCATTGTTTTGGGCTCAGGGCCCAAAACTTTAGTCATTTTTGACTCCTTTTTTAAAATTCCATATCCTATCCATCAACAAATCTGTTGGACTATCTTCCAGCTATATTCTGAATCTTGACCACTCTGCATCATGTCCACTGATGCTTAGTAGTTGAAGCCACTATCATTTTTCCTTGTTTCAACCCTATTCTCAAGATGAAATCAGAATCCCTGGGGGTGGGCCCAGGGGTTAGCATGTTGAAACCTCCTTGGGAGATTTCCAATGTGCAGCCAAGCTTGGTCTCCACACTATCCAACAGGCAGATGTTACCACTTTATCAAAGAGAAACAGCAGTCTCAGAGAGCTTAAGTGACATGCTCAAGGCCACACAGCTTTGAAGGGCCAGAACACAGATATTACTCCAGGCCTATGGGAAGTCCCAGTGCCTCGTTTCACTTTCTTGCCAGTCAATTATTCATAGGGCATTAGCTTAGAATGCTAAAGATAGCTTCAAGTGTAGTTATGTCACAAAACAAATATGCCCTACTTGTTAAGTGGCTACTGTGTCAAGTCATCTGGTACCCAACAGACCAAAAACATATGAAACATAAAAGTAAGAATGGTGATCAGCTTGCTTCAGTTAGTTTTTATTTAAAAGGTCAATTTCAGCTGAATATATGGAAAAAACGCCTGACCTTTTATAAAGAAATCTACTAAGTTTAGACTGAAGGCCTTCATATTTAAGCTTAGTTAAAATGAAAATATATAGGGAGTGGTTCACCAATCACAAGGATAAATTCTACAGGGAAATTCACTTAAGAAGTTCAAGGGGGATTCAATTTGGTACCTGGGGAAATTAAGCAGGGTTTTTTCCTTTTGCTAATAGTATTCACTTGGAAGTCAACAAATGGCCAACTCATGTAATGATTCTTTTACTGAACTTGAAACAAAAAGAAATCAGTCGCCATCTGGGGTTTAAATTGATCCAACAATTCAGAACTTTACCTACTCTACAAGATCAAATTCCGGCTTTTAAAAAGAATTTCCATCTGCAAAGTACAAATCACATTGTCACCTAATAAAAGGAAAGTCTAAATGCAGAGATGAATAAGGCTAGATGAGAACTATAAAATAAGCAGCAATCACAAATACCGTACACAATGCACTTGACTACAGTACTATGGTGTTTTTCTAATCCTCAGAGCTTCAAGTGATAATCTTCCTACCCAGCAGTGGCCACCAGCAGTATCCTAAAGCCAGAACCCAGCGCCCATCAGAGTGGCCACAGAGAAACATGCTGGCCAAAAAGTCGCAACAATTGGCCTCATCTCAGCAACTAAAGAAGGCAGGTAAATTGGGACTTGCAGTAAGTTTTCACATTTTGTACATTAACCTATAAAAGATGATTTCATGTCATGATGGGATAAATCGATAACTGTAGACGAAAGAAATGTACTCCTTGAAAAAAAAAGTTGCCAAAGAAATTTCAAAGACCTTTACCAAGTCATTATGCTATTTCTTCGAGCTGCAAATGACTAAATATTTGGGCTACAAATATAGGCTGAATGAAGCAACTAATTACAACAACATACTAAAAGCAAGCAGGTTAGCAAAAACCTAGTAATGACACTGCAGAAAAGCTCATACTGAACAAGCTTTTCCCAGAGTAGATATAACACCAGCTAAAAATAAACTAAATGTGTTGTTCTCTTCACTTGGTTGTACTGAATTGAATGTTCAATTCAGAATTTTAAAGAAAGTCCTCAAAACCTAATAAATAGTATTAACATATGACCTTGACCATTTCTGGGAGGGGAAATTAAGAGGAGCATAATTAGTCCTATTAGCTAATTGGATAACAGTTTGCCAAAAACATTGATTTTTTTGGGGGGTAAATATTTTTGGTAAATTGTTTGTCTATCACCCAGGTAGCTAATGTTCTTGGTGTCTTGGCTCGCAACCTATATAGTTGTATACAATTTATTCCCATCCTTTCTGTCAGCAAGTAAATTCCAGGTGCTACTCCAGTGTTTTTCAATACCACTGCACATTAGAATTACCTAGGAGATAACTATTAATGCTTGGTCCATACCCCTATAGACCAGACCAACTGATTCCATCATTCTGGGATGGGTCTAGGCATCTGTATTGCTTAGAAGCTCCCCATCTAATTCACTATGAAGACAGGGTTGAGCATCACAGGATGTGGCTATAAAAGCAATTCACATTTCACAAGCATCCCGCTGCCCTGTCCACATCGGACACACTTTTCATTAAAGATAGCAGAGGGATTCTTTCTGTCATTTCTCTAACATTTACCCATGACAATGAAAATAACGTTAGGAAAGTTGAGTTAATTCTACCTGAGAATATTTATCACAACAATTCTGGCATAGACGGTAGACTAAACTCAAACTTAACATATAGAGCAGCTACCCGAATTGGGTAGAACTTAGACCTGTTTCATTTCTTTGGTCAGAGATAGAACATGGCCTAGGTTAGGAAAGAAAAAAGAAAGTAGAGTGAGACAGACTAGAAGGAACTGGAAAGGGCCAACAGTCACAGCCACTGGGATGACAACATTGGCAGAGCAAGAGATCCAGGAGAAATGGAAATGGGCAACAACCACTCTCAGAACCAAAGATCTCCTGCATGGGGCAACAATGTGGGTTCAGATGAGCTGGCCAAAAGTGGGTAAAGTGAAAGCAAATGATACTCAGAAACCCTGGCAGGCCTGGTCTGGCATCAAAACTGCTCACAAATGCTGAGCACTAGAGCCCAAGCTAGGGTCAAGAACCAGCATCTCCTCTCTGAGAGGGAGACTGCCAAGAGCAAGGCAGGGCCCCCATCCTAGAGCTCTATAAGCTGCTGGGACAGGCACTCGGGGTCAGGGAAGTGGTGACAGGGTGTGCATGCATCATCATTAGAGTGCTAAGTCAGAGCTCTTTAAATGTCAATGTTATTTTTGGGACTAAATCTATATGGGGTTGAGGAAGGAACAAGGGGAAAAGATGGTCTGTAGAAGCTGGAAGATTTCTTTGACACAATTTTATCTTTACTTCAGGACCAGAATTAACCATGGGGACCCAGGTCCATTACAGAAGCTGAACTGGTCTAGGCTGGTATCAGAGCAAACCATCTCTTTGACTTACCCCTGAATACCACTCTTTCCTTGCTTCACTCATGAAAGCCAATCTTATACTCTAAACAGGTCTGGCCCACCGAAGTGGTGTCCTAGTCCAGAACCCAGGCTGGCTTTGGTCTTCTTAGCAACATTCTGAGCTGTCACTCAACTAATCTGATATTATTAAGCACAGCCCCAGATGGATCAAGATCAGTCATCTCCTTCAAAGACAGCTCACACAAAACAACGAACACAAGCTCAATTTAAAACAGACACCTCCCTTTGCCAAGTCAATTAGAGGTCTAATTAGTCCATGAAGCCAAGTTCTATACAGTCATCCCTTTAGAACAAGTGACGGTGATATTGTACATAAAAGAATACTACTCAGAGGTTTACCTATTTTGCATCTCATGCAAACATTTCAATAAAAATGAATAGGAAGACAGGGCAGGTTTAAAATATATTTGCCAAAATATTTTAAAGGAGATTTTTTTAAAAATGGAAACAAAACAGGCCACAAAAGATGACACAATGTACTTACATAAAATCTCTAAATTGCCACAAGGTCCAAGTCAAAGGCAGTATTATCTAAGCACCAATATAATGTGTGAGGTTTTATACACACATGATGCCTTCCATTGTTAGGAAGGGACTTGAATGCTTAAATCTCGAGATCTATGTAAGTATTTCTAATAAGCTTACTTTGAGCTATGGGTTTCCATTACAAAATTTTACATTCTGAAAAAATCTAGTAAATCCTAACATGTAAGCCTATGCTAGAGGTATAATTTACAACTGTGCTGTTCAATACAGTGGCCACTAGTCATATGTAGTTACTGAGCACATGAAATAGTAGTCCAGACTGAGATGCACTATATATATAAAATACCCATCAGATTTAGAAAACGTAGTACAAAAAATGCAAACTATTGTAAATTTACATAACAATATCAAAATGATAATATTTTGGACATATTGGGCTAAATATATAACACATACTAGTGTTTATATATTTAATACACTATTTATTTGTATTATTTACTATTAAATATATAGCATTAAAATTCATTTCACCTATTTCTTTTTACATTTTAAATGTAGCTGCTTGATTGTGGCTCACATTTTATTCTTTTAGTAGTGATCTGAGATATAAATGCTGATTTGATATGGTAAGTAGATTTCATGGAATCATTAGTTAAATCTAGCTGGTCTAAATTTGACCTTATTCCTAGCAAAAAGGAGAAAAAAGAGTAATATCTCAGCTATCATGTCAGGACTACTATAAGAAACTATAAAAGTAGTAATTTTGAAGCAGAGTCCACAATACATGAGCAGATAAAAATGAACTATTCTTGCTCAAAAAGTAGTAAAACCAACAAATACCTGAAGTCTTATTAATTAAAGATCTCCTTTAAAAATACTTTAAGATATACAATATAATTTTAAAACCTACAGAGACAAAAATTAACTGAAAAACAAACTGAAATGAGAGACTTCAGATTGATACCAATATCAAAGTATCAATAATTGAAGAGGGAAACTAAGCATACATGACTCAATATAAGAAAGACGCCAATTCTCTTAATATAAGTTTATAAACAAGGAAATTCCAATATATATCCCAACATATTTTTTAACTTGATCCAATGATGTACTCCTAAGTCCAAGTAGAAAAATAAACCTATGAAAAAAAACAGAAAAACCTTGAGAAAAGAGCAAAGAAAATGAGACGGCTAAAAGAATATTTTTTATTATGTTGCAATAAAGGAATTTGATACCAAGGGCTAAAAGGGACCAACATAAAGAGACGTAGTTGCGGGAGGGAAAGAGACTGACTCTGGAAAAAAAACAAAACTCATATATATACATAAGAAAGCACCTCAAGGCAGTGTGGGAAGAAAGGATTATTAATATATGGTTATTACGTCAGGTAAATAATTTGAGGAAAAAATTAGATCTAGGCCTCACATTGCACCACAAAGTAAATCCCACAGTTTAAAATGAAATATAACTGTTTAAAATGAAACCCAAAAGTACTAAAAGAAAAACATAACTAAAAAATTATCTTGAAATGAAAAATATGACATTAAAGCAGAAATTTCAAAATACATAAAGATTATACTTCATAAAAATTAACTTATATACACGCTAAAACACTACAAAGATAAACTATAAATTTAAAAAAGTTGATATCTTTAATATATAAGTTCTCAAAATTCAATACCAAACTTCATGAACAGCTGGGTGCAGTGGCTCACGCCTGTAATTCCAGCACTTTGGGAGGCCAAGGTGGGTGGATCACAAGGTCAAGAGATCAAGACCATCCTGGTCAACATGGTAAAACCCTGTCTCTACTAAAAATACAAAAAAATTAGCTGGGCATGGTGGCGCGTGCCTGTAACCCCAGCTACTCAGGAGGCTGAGGCAGGAGAATTGCCTGAACCCAGGAGGCTGAGGTCGCGGTGAGCCGAGATCGCGCCATTGCACTCCGGCCTGGGTAACAAGAGTGAAACTCTGTCTCAAAAAAAAAAAAAAAAAACTTCATGAACAATTCAGAAAAAAAATCACATTTACCAAAATATGTTAACCTAATAAAGCAATGTAAACTTAAAGACTTACTTTTTACATTGCATATTCATAACGATTTAAAAAAAAAAAACACTATACAATGCTGCAAAAGGGATAAACAGGCACTCTTGTTCACTTTCAGTGGGAGTGTAAACCAGTATAATCTTTCTAGCAATTTTCAAATATGTATCAAAAATAATAAAAAGATATATACTTTTGACCCAGAAATCTCATTTCTAGGGACTTTGAAGAAAACCATTAGAAAGGTGTACAAAAAGATACAAAGATGCTTACTCAAGAGTTTCCTTAAAAAAACAAAAACAAAAACAAAAACAAAAACAAAAAAAACTGGAATAGCCTAAAGGTCCACCCATAGGTTTCTTTAGTAAGTTATTCTGTACTGACATAAAAATGCTGTCATAAAATTAATGAAATTGATCTGTACATTCAACAAATATTTACTGAGCTGCTACCAAGTGTCAAGCACCATTCCAGGCGGTATGGATATAAGTAGCAACAGTAGACAAAATTTATACAAATCTATATTGGCACACATATCCATAGAATGACTAAAAATAATGCAGATTACCTCATTCTTCCTAACAAATATATCTTTTCTGGAAAACAGTTGGGAAGAATATATACTAAAATGCTAACATTATAAATATATAAATTTATATAAAGCTTATAAAATTTTATTTTATTCAAATTTACAATGTGAATATATTTGGATGGCATAGTTTGAGATGAATTTTACTCTCTCCTGGAAGACTTTTTGAAGCATGAGTTTTTCTCAGTGAGCAGGAAGTACTTCTACAATCAAGACTGAAAGTTAAGAGTTAAGCTCTTCCATTAAAAATAAAGCTCAAAAGCTCAGAGTTATCCATTCATTCAACAAATATGCAGTGGCTACTATGTAGCCGACAAAACTCTAGGTGTAGAGGGTACAGCAGTGAACAAATGTCACAAAAATGCTGTTTTGTGGTGCTCAGGTTTCAGTAGGAGGATACCAAGTACATCTAGATTTAGCTCAGAGTATTTTACAAATTAGATTATAACGCATTTTCATTTTTAGTACATAGATTCATTCATTTAACCAATGCCTGAGCTCCTACTGTGTGCCAGGCAATGTCCTCATGGTGAGGAATATATCAGTGGACAAACCAGACAAAAACCCTTGCCCTTAGGAAGCTTACTATCTAGAGAATACAATCATTGGAAGATTTGGGTTCCTTTCACTAAGAGGAAAAGAATGAAAGGAAAAGCGGTGGCCTTCATGTCACTGACATTCTAATAAAATCATGTGAATAGAGAACCACACAGCAAACATTTTGTTAACTTCAAAAGCGTCCTCTGACCTATGCAAACTTTCCCATAGCTGTATCATAGGTATACACTTCAATTGTTTTTGAAATGACAGAAAAAAAAAACAAAACCCATGAATTCTGCACTGAAGATTAGAAAACCTAAAATAACTAGATCAAATATACTTATATCTCCAGAATTACACTAAGTAAAACAACACTTATTTTGAGATTTTCAAATATTGAGGACATGCTATATCACTACACTCACACCTTCAGACACAGTGCCACTTCAGGTATAATGGAACTGATCTCCATGTTTCCTTTGGGACCTCCTTCATCCACCACATCCTTTTGTCCCACCACCCAATAAGCCGGCACACAGCAGGTGCATAATAAGAGTTTTAAAGGAAGAAAAACCTTAGTCATCTTTTACCTAGAACAGCCTCCTAAAATTTTTCCTTTGAGAGCTTACATAAATTACTTTTTATTCCTTTTGTTACCTTTTATGTAAATAAAACATAGTATTCTATATAGTTACAAACATTTTAGAGTTACCATTTAGAACAACAATTCCTAAAACAACTTCTGGACACATTGCATAGCCCACATTTTACATAATCAAATAAATGTCATTATATTTTAGCATTATAGTATTCAACAGAAGAAAATGCAAACCACTGGATAAGTATGTGAAGATTTTCTGTGCATTTCTTTAGTTTTGAACAATTTAAAGCTTATTGTATTGTAAAGTATGAGCTCCAGAGCAGTTTCTATTTTATCCAAGCAAGAGCTTTTAGCAATCTGAAAACTTCACTGTGACTGATTCTGTTGTCTGCCTGATATAGTTTGGCTGTTTTCCCACCCAAATCTCATCTTGAATTGTAAATCCCACAATTCTCACAAGTCGTGGGAAGAACCCAGTAGAGGAAATGGAATCATGGGAGCGGATCTTTCCCATGCTGTTCTCATGGTAGTGAATAAGTCTCATGAGATCTGATAGTTTTGTAAATGGAAGTCCCCTGCACAAGCTCTTTTTGCCTGCTGCCACCCATGTAAGATGTGACTTGCTCCTCCTTGCCTTCTGCCATGATTGTGAGGCCTCCTCAGCCAAGTGGAATTGTAAGTCTATTAAACCTCTTTCTTTTGTAAATTGCCCAGTCTCTGGTTCATCACTAGCAGCAGCGTAAAAACAGACTAATACAGTACATTGGTACCAGAAGAGTGGGGTGCTGCTGAAAAGATATCAAAAATGTGGAAACAACTTTGGAAGTGGGTAAGAGGAAGAGTCTGAAGCAGTTTGGATGGCTCAGAAGAAAACATGAAAATGTAAGAAAGTTTGGAACTCCCTAGAGGCTTGTTGAATGGCTTTGACCAAAATGCTAATAATGCTATGGACAATGAAATCCAGGATAAGGTGGTCTCAGATGGAGATGAGGAACTTGTTGGGAACTGGAGCAAAGGTGACTCTTGTTATGTTTTAGCAGATACTGGCAGCATTTTGCCCCTGCCCTAGATATTTGCGGAACTTTGAACTTGAGAGAGATGATTAAGGGTATCTGGTGGCAGAAACTTCTAAGCACCAAAGCATTCAAAATATGACTTGAGGGCTGTTAAAGACATTCAGTTTTTAAAGGGAAACAGAGCATAAAATTTGGAAAATGTGAAGCCTAACAATGCAACAGAAAATTCCATTTTCTGAGGAGAAATTGAAGCCAGCTGTAGAAATTTGCATAAGTAATGAGTAGCTGATTGTTAATCACCAAGACAATGGGGAAAATGTCTCCAAGGCAGTCTGAGACCTTTGCAGCAGTCCCTCCCATCACAGGCCTGGATGTTCAGGAGGAAAACAAGGTTTCATGGGCCAGGCCCAGGGTCCCTCTGCTGTGTGCAGTCTAGGCACTTGGTGCCCCTTGTCCCAACTGCTCCAGCTGTGACTAAAAGGGGCCAAGGTACAGCTTGGGCTGTTGCTTCAAAGTGTGGGCACCCCAAGCCTTGGCAGCTTCCACATGGAGTTGAGCCTGCGGGTACACAGAAGAATTGAGGTTTGGGAACCTCTGCCTAGATTTCAGAAGATGTATGGAAACACCTGGATGCCTGGGCAGAAGTCTGCTGCAGGGGCAGGGCTCTCATACAGAACCTCTGCTAGTGGAAGGGAAATGTGGGGTCAGAGCCCCCACACAGAGTGCCTGCTGGGGCAATGCCTAGTGGAACTGTGGGAAAAGGGCCACTGTCCTCTAGATCCCAGAATGGTAAATCTATCAACAGCTTGCGCTGCACACCTGGAAAAGCCACAGACACTCAATGCCAGCCTGTGGAAGCAGCCACGACGGGGACTTACCCGGCAAAGCCACAGGGGCAGAGCTGCCCAAGACCTTGGGAACCCACCTCTTTTATCAGTGTGACCTGGATGCATATGGAGTCAAAGGAGATCATTTTGGAGTTTTAAGATTTGACTGCCCTGCTGGATTTCAGACTTGCATGGGGCCTGTAACCCCTTCATTTTGGCCAATTTCTCCCATTTGGAATGGCTGTATTTACCCAATGCCATTACCCCAGCTGTATCTAGGAAGTAACTAACCTGCTTTTGATTTTACAGGCTCATAGGCAGAAGGGACTTGCCTTGTTTCAGATGAGAGTATGGATGGTGGACTTTTGAGTTAATGCTGAAATGAGTTGACTTTAGGAAACTGTTGGGAAGGCATGATTGGTTTTGAAATGTGAGGACATGAGATTTAGCAGGGGCAGAATATGGTTTGCTGTGTCCCCACTGAAATTTCACCTTGGATTGTAACTCCCACAATTCCCATGTGTTGTGGGAGGAACCCACTGAGAGGTAATTGGGTCATTGGGGCTGGTCTTTCCCATGCTGTTCTTGTGATAGTGAATAAGTCTCACAAAATCTGATGGTTTTAAAAATGAGAGTTTCTCCACACAAGCTCTCTCTTTGCCTGCTGCCATCCATGTAAGATGTGACTTGCTCCTCCTTGCCTTGTGCCATGATTGTGAGGCCTCCCCAGTCATGTAAATCTATAACTCCATCAAACCTCTTTCTTTTGTAAATTGCCCAGTCTCCGGTATGTCTTTATCAGCAGTGTGAAAATGGACTAATACACTGCCCAATAACCATACTCCCCTTTCCTTTTGTAACATAACACTGGGTAATCTGCCCAGCTGGAAATTTCCATTTCCCAGCTTCCCCTGCAAGTGGAAAGCAATGCAAAATAAGCATTAGTTTTTGTGTGGTGCTTTCAGGAAAACCTGTTTGTCTTCCACCCTTCCATTTTCTCCTGGCTAGAACTATTGTACATGATGGCTGGCACTCCAGCAACCATGCTGTCACTTTATGGAAGTCAAACTCTCAGGACGGTGAAACAGAAAGGCACTAGGAGCCAACGTCCCTTATGACTTTGTGTAGCAGGCATAGCCAACTCTGACTGTCTACCTTCATACTAGTTTTACAGGAATTAGAAAACTATTTGGGTAAGATCCTATTATTTCAGTCTGTTTCCAGTTACAAACACTAAGTTCAGACACCCATTTGATTTATCTGGGGCAGCTAAATAAAGAGTCCTAAAATACTTAGTCTTCTGCTTTATCTACTCTTGCTTTCTGGCAAATTTATCTACTATCAGGGTTTCAACTATTCTCTCTCAAGATTCCCAAGTTTGATGTTTCCCACATCTCACCTCAAAATTTCCAGCTACCTTAAAAACATGTCCATTTGGATATCCCATCGTTAGCTCAAAATTTGAATTAGTATCAACTCTTATTTTATTAATCCTCCTTCTCAATTTCCTTATTGTTTAATATATTTTCTCAACCCATCAGGTTCAAAACTATAATGGAAATTTCCTCAAAATGTGTTTCACCAGCACCAGGATATCTTGGGAGGCTCATTAAGAATGTGAATCTGCAAGCCCACCATAGATTTACTCACCAGAATGTTCATGAGCCAGCCCAATAAGATCCCTGGTAATTTATGAACATATTACCAATGTTACTAGCAATAACAATACCAATGTTATTACAAATAAGATCCATGTTAACTTATTAATATTAGAATTCTAAATTATAGCTTTTTTTTTAAGTTCTTCTCTCTCCCTGTCCTATGTTTACTAAATATTCAATAAATAGCAAAGTCCGATAAGATGATTGATATAGTTTGACTGTGTCCCCACCCAAATCTCATCCTGAATTATAGCTCCCATAATCCCCATGTGTTGTGGCAGGGACCCAGTAGGAGGTAACTGAATCATGGGGGTAGGCCTTTCCCCTGCTTTCTCATGACAGTGAATAAGTCGCACGAGATCTGATGGTTATATAAAGGGCAGTTCCCCTGCACACACTCTCATGCCTGCCACCATGTAAGATGTGCCTTTGTTCCTCCTTTACCTTCTGCCATGATTGTGAGGCCTCCCCAGCCATGTGAAACTGTGAGGGTATGAAACCTCTTTTTCTTTATAAATTACCCAGTCTTGGTTATGTCTTTATTAGGAGCCTAAGAGCAGACTAATACAATAAACTTTGTGATCTCCTTTCTTTCCACTCTTCCCCTCACTGTTCCTAATTCCAGACTCTTTCCTGCCTTGGAGCATTTGCTCTGGCTGGAACACCCTTCCCCTAGACCCCCACCAGGCCAACTCCCTTATCTCCTTCATGTCAACTTTCAAGGAGGACTAGCAATTAAGTTGCAATTCATCCACCAACCTGATACATTTTGCTTTCCCTTTATTTTCCCCATAGCATTTACCACAAAACAAATGCTATAATTAGCATATTTTATATGTGTGTTGTTTGTCTCCCTCCTCACTAAAAAGCAAGCACCTCCGGGGCAGCGTTTTTCCTCTCCTTAACTTATGTATCCCAAGTGCCTGTAACAGTAGTTGAAGTTCAGTAGACATCTGTTGAATGAGTTAATGATTCAGCCAGAAATCTGATTCGTCCCTTCTCATTCTTACTGTTCCACTCCAATACTAATTCTGACTTTTGTCATTTTAAGACTCTTTTGCAACAGTCTGTCTACAATACCTTTTCCTCCAAACCAGTCAACACACAGACTTACTAAGTTACTATTTTTAGGATGTCCCTCCCTTGTAACAATGTGGCCCCAACTGGCCCTGTTAGATATTATATATTGGAGTTATGCTTAAATAAGAAATTAGCTTCAATGAACTCTAAGATCCTGTTCAACTATTTGGTCCTGTGTCCAAATGACTCACCTTGGCATTTAAAATGGTCTGTAATCTGGCAGTCATTTACCTATCCAAACTTATATCCTACTCCTTCCAAGTTTCCCTCTGCTCCTGGCCAATTTCCTTAAGAACTCTGAAATAAGTCATGTTCACTTTCCCCATTTGTTCACATCATGACTGTCTTCAACACTCTCCCAACTACAGAAATAAATGTCAGTATCCTTTAGGATCCTGCTGCATAGACTATGATCTGCAGGCCTGCATCCTTCAGCATTACCTGTGAGCTTGTCAGAAATGTAGTAACTCTGGCCCGACTCCAGACCTTGTGAATCAGACTCTGCATTTAACAAGATGCCCAAGTGATTGCTATGAACCTTCGAGTTTGAGAAGCACTGTGTGAGGGCTCATCTCAAATCACACCTCAAGTTCACTGGGCAAGCCTCATGTCCAGGAATAAGTGTGTACTAAATTCCTAATCTTCCACGGGTCCTGTGTCCCCACAGCATGCACAATGTTCAATTAATAACATCCCCTCTTAGACTATTTATTCCTTCTTTAAGTCCTTTCTCCCCAGTTTGGTTGTAAACAACTTACAGGCATGACAGTCATACATCTGGCCAATCTGGATGCTGGGAACAGACACTCATTCAAGTCATTTCAAGGGCAGGGTGGGGGAAGAAGAGCTTATTTTAATGCTACTTGGGAACTAGGGCTATAGAATTCAGGGAGGGCAGGCTCCAAGGTCTGTCCATCCATTCCATTCACTTTGCCCTCTCTCTACTCACCCATAGTTTCTGCTTTCTTCTATCAGCAGCATTCTCATGACCTCTTATGACCATCCATTGTCTCCCCGACCAGCCTGTTCACCTCTACTCCCTTCTGCTTTGACTCTAAATCTCTACTTTTAATGCTTCCAAGAGAGATATGATTAGCAAAAAGAATCTTTCTGAGCCAAACCACAAGGTTACAAATGTCTGAGTCACATATAAATTGGTTGCCTCCGGGTCAGGAGCCAACCATGGTCCAATCAGCCGAGGCCAAAAGGGCTGCAGTTCAGAACAAGGCCCTATAGGCAGCAGGGCCTCTCCCAAAGGAGAATATTCCTTAGGAAAGGTAGGATTGTATTTCTTAGGAAAGAAATATTTCATAGGAAAGACAGCTGTGGGCAGAGCAGGCAATGAGCCAAAATGCCAGCCCCACAGAGTCATTATTTGTCTTCACTGTGGTCCCAAGCACAATGCCGAAGACATAATAAACTGGAATCAACCAATATCGGGGGAAAGGGTCATTCACCAGGCACTACTATGGCGCCGACACTGTGCTGGATGCACAGGGAATACAAAGATTAAACAAGCAGCAGTCATTGTTTTCCCGGAGCTCTTAATCCAAATGTGTCACTGAACTAGTTTCTTGACCTTGGGCAAATTACTAAACCATAATGGGCCACAGTTTCCTCAACTATCAGATGGTACTCCACCTTCACCAACCTCCAGGAGTGTTGTAAGGCTCTGTAACGTAATCTTCGCAAAAGTACTTTGAAAAATACACAAGCCAATCAAGAACAATACTGTAGCCATATAATCCCCTTATATGCTACAGGCTTTGCACTGCTTTCAGATTTTTTTTTTTTTTTGGTCTTGCCCCTATTTTGCACAATATATGATCTGTCAATTGCTATTATTTGAAAGAACAACACCAACTATTACCATTATATTTTCATTACCTCTATGACTAATTTCACTCAGAAGTGTAAGAAAAGAATGTATTTTTACAGGGTGCATTTTAAAAATATTATAATCTATTCAACTGTGTATCAAACTGTAATGCCCTATATATTTTTGTGTATTACAAATGACTATATGTACTGAATTCCTATGCAGTACACAGGCCAGTTTTGACTCATGTGGCCTTCTCTCCACAGCAGTTTCATTTAATATTTTCTGAATACTGGAATCAGACAATCTCAGGGACCCTATTTTTACAGGGAGACCCTAGGGAGAAAAAAATAAAATGGCTTGTCTCCATCCCTGAAATCCAATTATCCTAACTTATATATCTTTTTATCTAAAACCACTTTACCACCTCTTACATTAAAAGATGGAAGTGGGGAGGGAGAGCGGGAATCAGGGATGCTGGCAAGAAAGATTTCTGAAAAACATGTTATTCCACCCTCTGCAGGACTCAAGTACAGGTTTCTGGGAGAGAACAAACTAATCTCTGGATATTTACGGTCTTGGCTTTGACGTGAGCAACATCAGAGAATATTTACCGAGTGCCTGCCACATGGCAGGCAGGATGTTGAGGGCTCCTCAAATACGATGAAGAGTCTGGGCCCTCGGAAAGCTTACTTGCTTCTACCCCGGGGCATCTGTTGCTCAGTGTTGACAAGTGTGGCCATTCAAGAGCTGGCCCCAGGTGGAGCAAAGAAAACAGCTTTCACCTGGCTAAAAAGTCAGATCAATGGGCAGAAGTGCGGGTTTCGGGCAAAAGGAAACAAAAACGAAACCTCAGACGCGAGCCTGTGAGACTCCGCTGCAGGAGGCAGAATTGCAGAAGCTGTAATGCAGGGGACCCACTCGGAACCCGCCCCCGATGAAGGCTCCCCGCAATCCGAGAGACAAGGGACTACCGATCAAAGGATCCTGCAGCCTGGGAAAAGCAAACTCGCTTCGCTGGGAGCTCTGATAGGGGGTGGCAAAAAGGTGGGTGCAGGAGGCAGGGGCGGCGGGCTGGGGATCTGCTCACCGCGGGGAGCTGAGTGAAAATCGAGCTGGTGGGGAGGGAGGTGGGCAGGTCGGGTGCGCTCAGTGACTGGGACCCAATGGTCACGCTGCGGTGCAAAGCACGCCTCGGGGCTCCCGCCGAGGGCATCCATTAGAGGGTACTGGAGCCTGAAAAGGGTCTGCCAGTGCAGTGGGGGTAACGCGGGGGGAAGGGTCCACTAGGGGCCGGGCGCGACAGTCGGACTGCCGGTGGGAAAGGGGTGGGATGCGGTCTTTTCCTGGATAAACACACACGCTCACACGCACACTCGCAGCCCGACCCCAGGCTAGCCCCGAACCGCGGCGGCCCCTCACCCTCGGCGCGGGAGCGGATCTCCGACACTGTCCTTCGCATGGTGGGCATCGCGGCGGCTGGGGCCGCAGGTGGGTCCTCAGCCCTGACTCTGCACCTGTCACGGCGTGGTACGGGCGGGAGACCCGGCTGCGCAGCGCGGAGCGCTCGGCTGCAGCCTGGGCCGCACCGCCCACCTAGGGCAGAGCTGCCGCCGGGCCCGGCCCCCGCACGCCGGCAGGAGGAGGAGAAAGGCGGCAGTGGCGGCGAAGGCGCGGCGTCTCCGGAGCTGGGCGAGCTCTGCCTGCAGCAGCCCAAGGGACTGCTCGGCGAGGGGCGGAGCTCGGGCGCAGGCGCCGGGGGAGGGGCCTGTGAGGCGCGCGTTCCCAGCTCCTGCGGCCGCTCAGCGAGGAAGGCGGGGGAGGGGCGGGGAGAGTCTGGGGGAGCCTCCTCCGCCCCGCCTGCTTCGGACCGTACCACCACTCAAAGGGTGATCAGCTCTCAGCCTACTGAATCCTCTGGCGTTTTCGCTCTGCCCAGTGGAGTTGGCAGACCCAGTCCCTCCTCCAGGCCACCACAACTCTGCTAAGTCTTGCTCAGAGAGGAAAGAATGCTCTGGCTGCTGCATCCTCACGAATCCCCTCCCGCTACCCCTGGCTTTTGATAGTAGTGGAGCCGCCCGTCGTCCGGAAAGTGGTGTTGGGTCTGAGTCGGCCGTCGAAGGCGAATGGATCTGGGACTGCAAGATTTGTCCCCAAGCCAGAGCAGGGGAAAGGAACGACTGTTTGCCATCTGGGTGTAATTCTAGTCTCTCTGCATGCCCAGCCCAACTGGTGGCCTGAGCCGCACATGTCCCCCTGCCTCGACTGCTAGCAACAGGCTGCGAGGCCGGGAGGCCCCAGGTACCTATGGTATGGTCCTCCTGTCCATGGGGCTTGGGTGCGTCTGGGGCCCGCCTGCGAGTGGGCCCGGCGCTTCTCCCTAGTTCAGGCTCTGCAGCCTGACAAGGCAGTGAAATTGCACTTAACTAAGTATTGGCCCAGGGGGTCCACAAAGGACTTTTGTGTGTGTATTTTTAGTTAAAGCTGCATAAAGTTGGGTACAGTCGTTTTATCTGCAAAGAGGAGAGGCTTTGTATAAAATCCATAAAAATGTTAAATTTTAATTTGCCGATATCCTCTAGACTTTCATTACCTTTTATTCTGTCTACCGTGATCTATGCTAACAAGTTGTCAGAACAAGTACTTCACCTTCAAGTTAAAATGTAAGGTTTTGTGCGGTTTCTGGCGAGCTGCTGAACTGGCAGGAAAGGAATAACCAGAACCAATAAGAAGCAATTTGCTTCTTCCCTCATTTAATGCTCTTCCTCCAGCACCCAGCAAAAGATATCCTCACATAGAGGCCTTTTATTTGAGGTATTTTCACATCCTTAAGGGAGAGAGCTGGAGAGATTTGACCTGAGAGAGAAGTGATTATTTCCAAGCCTCAGGAAAAAATGTAATAAAATCTGCTAATAGCGTCCTATCTCCATTTGTGATATTTCTTCTGCTTCCTGCAGGTAGCAGCTACTAATCAGAGTCCTGCCCTACATTAATACTCAGGCAATCAATGCATATGTATGAAGAGCCCACTCTAGTTGGCTCTGATTCAGAGGCTGGAATTAGAACAAAGGAAATATATTCCCAGTGTTCATGGAATATTTCAGGGTAAAGCAGGACTCAACAATAAATGAATATATCTGTTTCTGTGATGGCCATGATTTAGAAGTATAGTCTTCTAAAGGTAAAAAATGAACAGAGAACTTTTTCAGGACTGCCATCACTGGCCATTTTATTTCTTCCAAGGCCGAGGGTTGCCTTGTATGAAGCAGGCTTCCTCTGGCTTAATGAACATGAGTGTGAAACAAAATTAAAGGGCTAATATAGCAAGGAAAATAGTAAAAATAATAATCAGGTTTAAAGTTAGTGAACAGAAGCTGGAGGAAATGTAGTGATTTTCTGATTAACATTTTAGGTGTAATTTTATATAAAGCCATAACCAGTTCTTATTTAAAACCAGCATGCAGCTGCATGACAATAGTTGGTTTATGAGCAGTCACCTTTGTAATTCCTAATGAGTCCTCAGTTGGGGTTGAGGTTCAATTCTGTTTATTTACAAATAGTAACTAACTGAAGGGATTCCAGAAGTTACCTGTTTTCTACAGAGCAATCCATTTTTTACATGTGTGTCCCATTATCTCATCAGCGAAGTTGGAAACGTATGTCATTCATACAGGAAATGACAAATCATTTATACAGAGAAGAATATTGCATGATATAGTCTGTAATATATTACCATGTGCCCTTTCCCAGATATTATCACTTTATCCATAATGGCAAGCATATCCCAAGTACCTTATTTCTGAAAAACCACTCATTCCTGATTGCTAGAAATCACACGTTTTTATTGGTTCAGAAACTTGATCGAAGTTGAGGATTGCACTGTTCTGCATCTGCTTGATTTCAAGGCTCTCAGGTCTCACCTTCCATTGTACCAGAAGTGCAATGTGACAGCACCTCGCAGGGAACTCTGGTTCCAACCACATGACCTTGTGACAGAATCTGTAGTAGAATTCAGATGTCAGCAAGATCATTTAAAAACTTTCAGGTCATATGACTACACTGCTGATGGACTTAGAAGGAAGAGGGTTATTTAAGGACAACTTCTCCAAGAATCAGGTTTTATCATCCTCCACAAAATATACTTTGACTGCATATAACATGTGTAAGGTGCTGAGCCAGAGAACTAGGTTATAAAGGGACTTAATGAAAGCTAACCAGCAGTAGCAACAAGATGGCTAATATGTCGTGCCAAATAGACAAGCAGCAACTACAGACATTGAGAGAAAGCTAAGTTTCTAGGAGCTGGAGTGATCAACATTGTTGAGCTAGATCTTAAAGTAGGGATTAAGTCTATAGAAAGAAAAATGAGACCTCTTTCCAGATGGGAATGCTTGGCATATAGTAAGTTCTTAGCAGTGATTGTTTAAGGTCATTGGAGTGGTAGAGGAACATATATATTTGGCAGGAATAAAGAGATTGATGTGACTACAATAAAGGTTTTCACTGGGACTCCATGCATGGAGACTAAAGGTGCCAGATTTGGAAGAATCTGAAATGTCATCTTAGGATACTTTGTTTCCTAATGAGCCTGCTAAATGAATGGTTAGGAGTCCCAATATGCCCACTTTAAGCATTTTTATGACATATTCCCTTGAATTTTGCCACAAATTGTCCTCAACTTTACTAAGTAAATTATGTTCTAATACAATGAACATTGCATGGCAGATGTTCATTACATTCCCAGTAATTGTGCCATGTAGTACTGAATGGGAAAACTTGCCCTTGGCTTTCTCTTTAAATCAGGATGGCTGTTTTATTAAGTAATTAGAGAAAATAAAAGTATGTGTAAACACATCTACTCTGTTCTGTCATAGCAGTGTGGGAACATCAATCATTGACCTGAAGACTCAGTTTTAAACTTTAATCAAATCAGAGGTGACTGTCAGTTACCCAGAGTCAGATAAATGATAGTTGAAATTACAAAGGAAGAAATACAATACAAGAACTAAGAGAATGTCGCTACTAGAACTAAACAGATTGGAAATCAAGCTTTCATGCCAAGAAAATTAAATAGGAGAAAGAATAGTCTTTTCAACAAAGGATGTTGGGACAACTGGATATCCGCATGCCAAAGAAAAAAATTGGATCCCTGCTTCGTACCATACACAAAAACTAACTCAAAATGAATCAAACGCTCCAAAAGTAAAAGTTAAATTAACTATAAAACTCTTAGGAGAAAAATAGTAAATCTTTATGAACTTAGATAATAGTTTCTTACATATATCGTCAAAAGCACAAACAAAAGAAAAAAGTAGATAAATTGCACATCATCAAAATTAAAAACTTTTGGCCAGGTGTGGTGGCTCATGCCTGTAATCCTAGCACTTTGGGAAGCCAAGGTGGGCAGATCACTTGAGGTCAGGAGTTGGAGACTAGCCTGGCGTACGTGGTGAAACCCTCTCTCTACTAAAAATACAAAAATTAGCCAGGCATGGTGGTACACACCTGTAGTCCCAAGTACTTGGAAGGCTGAGGTAGGAGAATCACTTAAACCCAGGAAACAGAGATTGCAGTGAGCCAAGATCACGCCACTGCACTCAGCCTGGGTGACAGAGCGAGACTCTATCTCCAAAAAAAAAAAAAAAAAAAAAAAAAAAAAAAAAAAAAAGCAAATTTAAAAAAAAAAAAAAAAAAAAAAAAAAAAGAAAAATTAAAAACTTTTGTGCTTCCAAATACGTCATTAAAAATTTGTAAAATAACCCACAGAATGGGAGAAAACTTTTGTAAACCATATAGCTGATTAGCGACTTGTACCTAGATTATGTAAAAACAACTATTATGAGGCTGAGCACCATGGCTCTTACCTGTAATCCTAGCAATTTGGGAGGCCAAATCAGGAGGATTACTTAATCCCAAAAGCTCTAAACCAGCCTGGGCAATGTTTGAGACCTTGTCTCTATAAATAATTGTGGTGGTGCATGCCTATGGTCCCAGCTGTTTGGAGGCGGAGGTGGGAGAATCACTTAAGCCAGGGTGGTCAAGTGTACAGCAAGCCAAACCATGGTTACACCACTCCACTCCAGCATGGGAGACAGAGCAGGAACTCGTCTCAAAAACAAAAACAAAACAAAAACCCAAAAAACTATTAGGATTCAATAATACAAAGACAACCCAATTTAAAAATGAGCAATGAGTAAAAGATCTGGATGCTTATTTCTCCAAAGCAGATATGCAAATGGCCTATAAACACGAAAAAAGATGCTCAATGTCATTACCCATTAGGGAAGTGAAAATCCGAAACATGAGATACCACTTCATACTCACTAGAATAGCTATTATCAAAAAGACAAATAATTATGTGTTGGAGAGTATGTAGAGAAGTTGTATCACTCATATACTGCTGGTGGACATGTAAATGGTGAAGCTGCTTTAGAAAATAATCTGGTAATTCATTAAATGTTAAACATGGAGTTACCATATGGTCTAGCAATTATACTCCTAGGTATACACCTGAGAGAAAAGTAGATGTCCACATAGAAATTTATACACAAATGGTACATTATTCATAATAGCCAAAAAGAAGAAATAACTCAAACATCCATCAACTGTTTGACAGATAAATGTGGTATATGCATACAATGGTATATGGTGAAATAAAAAGTAATAAAATAACACATGCTATATCATGGATGACTTTGAAAACATTATGCTAAGTGAAAGAACCAGTTACAAAGGCTCATGTATTATATGATTCCATTTATATGACCTGTCCAGAATTGGCAGATCTACATAGACTAAAAGATTAATGGTTGCTGAGGGATGGGGGTGTGTGGGATGAGAGCATTGGGAGATGACAGCTGATGCAGAGTTTCTTTTTAGGGTAATAAATAATTATGATAGATGCACAATTCTGTGAATGTACTAAGGAATTATATTGAGGTGAATTGTATGTTATGTAAATTATATCTTAATAAAGCTGTTAAAATTTAAAAAAATTAGATCTCTAAGGGTGTCAGCCACGAAATGATCAATGTCAAAAAATCAAAAAAAGATACCAGAGGATATTCCTATAATGGGAGGAATTGCACTTATTAATTACAGTACTTGATTATTGCCTGAGTTTGTTGTTGTCTGGGACCCCAAGAATTGGGCCCCTTTGAGAGAAACTCATAGTCAATTAGGCGAGAGAGGCTTGCTCACTAATTTGCTAACTCACAATGCAGCCAGAAGTGCTTTGGAAACTCATGTCCTGGGGGTTGTTGGAGACATGGCAGAGAACCCTGCTTGTGATTGAGATTGAGGCATGGAAAGTGGATTACCACACAGTCATACAACACATATGCTAAGCAGTGCTGGCCATTATACTTCCAATTCTTTTGCAGAAGCGCAAAAGAAACGGGTAAATTAATCTGAAGTTTTACATAATGACATCTTTTGGTTTAAAATTTTCAAGATGTAAAAATCTATCTAATTGCAAAGCTACCTGGTTATTCCAGGTGAAGATTAGGCTTTGGTATCTATAGTCATGGGTGTTGTATATTAATTCAATGTATACTGTATGGTTAAAGTGTCATTATACTGTTAGACTTGTAAGGGACTTTCTTTGCCCCAGACTTCTTCATTTTGGTTGCTCTTTTTGTGTCACCATCTTTATATACACAACCCTCCAATATATGAGCGAGGTGTTTAGGCTCTGTTCCCAGAATGTATCTTCATTCTATCCACATTGCTTTATCTCTACTTCTACCACTCAGTGTACAGGTCGCCATCATTGCTTGCCTGCTGTAGCATCCTAAATGGTCTCCCTGCTTCTGTGCCTGTCTTCCATTCATCTCACAGGAGCCACCATTATTATTATTGCTTTACAACACAAATTGGTTTATGTTATTTCTTATGACTCTTTGGAAAGAGTCTTAAGAAAGACTTCCTTTGGCAGTTGGAAAGAAAACTAAATCTTTATGATCCTGCCCTTGCCTGCTTCTCAAGCCCCTCATTTGTTCACAGGGCTTGGATGATTCCAGTCCACTCCAGCTAATATTGCCCCACTATCCCCAATGCCAGACACTGCCACATTGTCTTATTCTGCTTTTCTCATAGTACTTATCACTATGTGGAGTTTTCTTATTTGTTTGTTTACCTATTTATGATAAATAGTTCTTGCTGTATTTGTCTTGCTAATTGCAATTTGTTCAACCTTCAGAACAGTGTCATACAGTCCAGAATGCATACATAGTTGTTGAGGGAATGAATGAATGAACTGGGTCCCTCAGATTGGAACCTGGAAATGAATAGAAGGATGGGTAGTGTTCCATCCGAAGAGATAAGTTATGCCCTTCATAAGTATATTTATTGGGGCATACTATTTTGTGAGAATTATTTGCATGAAATAATGTGAAACATATTTGCTTTGGAGTATTTGATATCAGCAAAACCTTGTACCACAGAAATAATGTCAAAATTAAGTGATCAAATTTTAAATATAAACCAATTTCAACCAAATTTTAGATAGAAACAAATTTCAAATTTTAAATATAAACCAATTCTACATGTTAGACACATGTTACATGTCTAACATGGAGAATTAAAAGTTCTAAATTAGCTGTGACTGAATAATTCAGTCACTTACTCTTACTCATAATGATAAAATCAATACTTTTCCCTCACAACTCTGATTCATTTTTCATACCTGTAGTAGTACTGTCTTTTCAAACACCTTAGTGAGGTCTTAATACAACAGTGTAGTGTCTTTAATATTATTATCTTCTTCATATACTGTGAATTTTCAACAAAAAAGTACAACAATGTTTTCTTCAATATAATTGAAAATATTCTGCTCCTGTTTAAATGAAATTAGAGTTTTAAAATGTAGTTTTGTATTATATGAAAGAACTGGAGAGACATTTTTAAATAATAAGTATCTCCAGTACATTTAAAATCAGGTTCAATTCTCACACAATCTTTTCAAAAAAACACTTAATGAGTATTTTATTCAAAAAGTAAATGCACATTCAAAAGGAAACAACCCCCTGTATCATAATATCTAGTGTTGGAGCCTACATTCAATAGCATTATTTTAAACATATGAAAAGAGATGAATTAAATGATATATATATTTTTTAACTTTAAAAGTTTCCTGCATATGAGAGCCAAGATATGAAAAATTAATACTTAATTAGAAGTGCTGCTGCTTTTCCAAAGGTTACCAAACAGGATTTCAATAATGCTCATTTCTATACAAAACGTTATTATAAAATATTTCCTGAACTTGTGGATAATGCAATCAAAATAGTATTGCCATACATTTAGACATTATAAAAAGCAGCTTTATTGAGGTAGAATTGATAGAATTTAAGTTTTAAATTCTAACATGTAGAATTTAAGTTTTGATGTATGTATATACCTGTGAAGCCATCACCACATTTAAGATAAGAAACATATCCATTACCTCCAAAAGTTTCCTCTTGACCCATGGAGTGGCTCTTATCTATCACTAGATAAACTTTTTCTTCAGCATTCAGAACAATTTATTGAGCACCCACCATGTTTTAGATAATGAGCAGGATATTGGAAACTGAGTGGTCAGCTGAAACAGACAGGATCTAGACTCTTATAGAACTTACCCTGCATCAGAAAGACAAATACTAAACAAATAATTATGTAAATAAATAAATATAAAATCACCACATATATTGCACTCTGAGCAAGGTAATCTGTATCTGTTTATGTTGATTGTATCCCCAAATATTTCTAGGCCTCCACACCTATATCAGAAACCCTTTAAAGTTGCTTATAGGGATTTTGCAATGTATCTAAAAATTCACACTAAATATTTTGTTTTATTGCATGTTATGTCTTTTATCTTGAAAACAGTATGATGTTTGATATATGAAAAGGATAACCAGTGGGGAAAAATATTATTATATAATTTATTTTCTTGATGTTGACCAGAAAGTCAATATTGAAAAAGAAAAAGGAAAGGAAAAAACCACCCAAGAACATCTTGCTTTTTTTCTCACCATGTCATATTAAGTGCTATTTCAAGGAGGAAAAGTGGCAATAATTAGGTAAAAAATATCGGGGGGGGGGAGTGCAGAATTTTTATTAAAAATCAAGCATAGTAAATGAAATAAAGATGATTATCAAGTACAGTTTTGTAATTCCATGACTTTTAATTTAGAACGAATGCCAGGCTTAAGTAAGATCATTTTCTGATTAATTGAAATAAGCTATAGCTTTCAAATATAAAATATATTCCAATTGTGTTTGAGCCTCTTCGATGATATAGCCCCTTTTCAGTGGTTCATAATTCACTATAGTGTTTAGTAGATTTACTGGAAAATCACAATTTTTTCCCTCTGACACCAAAAATCTCAGAAACAACATCTGCTGTAAAGAGGGATCATTTATCACTGTGGCTTCTTGCCAACTTTGAACTCTGAGAAAATCCACCAAATGGAGAAAGAGAATCAATACTTAATTCAGGATTATATTTAGGTATTTGTCCCAGAGAACAGAGGCTGGGGTCAGGGGCAGACACTTCAAGGAAAAGATATAAAGGAAGTAAATGGAGGTTTGTGGAAGCTGGACGCATTGAAGTTATGAGCACAGGTGAATTCGTGCCGAGTGTGGGAGCAGAGTTTACGCCTCTGGTATAGATCTGCTTGTCTATGCCAGACTGCAAATGGCAGCTTTCCCCTGCCCCCGCCCCTCCGCCTATATTCTCCTGGCTGTTTTTTGTTTGGTCTGAACACTTGAACATTGACCTTAGCCTATTAAATTGGAACCCCTTCTCTCCTGTTCCTGAATCCATGGTATCCTGATTCTGATTTGCTTCCTCAGCTTCAGCAGCCATATATTCTCTAATAGAAGTAGGGCAATTCCTGTGCCCATTGGTTTAGTTCTGTACCTAGTCCTGGCCCCTTTTAGCTTCCTCTGGCTTGTTCTTGATCGAAAAATGACAGTGCAGAAGGCAAAGGGAGACCTGTAAGTTGAGAAATACTAATAATAAGAAATTTGAATAGGTACACAGGAGCCAGATGATAAAGAATCATGCAAATCAGCAAAGGTGATAAGAATGAATGCCCCAAACAAAAGGTAGTCATTGTAGGTAGGCTCTGGGACACATGATAACTTTGTGCTTTGAAAAGGTTTTTGTGGTGATAATAGAATATGAAGCATGGATTAGAGGTAGAGAAACGAGGTTGGAGATGATAATGGTCTGTTCAATTAACAGAGGAAATGGTGATTTTGAAAAGTTAAGTTTGAATGTTAAATAAGTCATTTATAGTAATACTTCTGGAACTATGGAGAATAAAGGACAATAGTCTGTCTGCAGATAAAACAGATAATCTTCCCTCTCTAGTTGCAGATATAATTATAGATATAGATATACTTGAACTTTTTAGATGTCAGGTTAATTTCCTACTAAGTCAGAAATTCTAACATTTGAGGAGGGGAGAGTACCTGACTTAATGAAAAGAAATCAGAAAATGGGGGTTTGGGTCTCAGCTCTGGAACTTTCGAGAGGTTTAGTCGTGGGAATGTCATTTGAAGACTTTATCGAACCTATTGAACCTCAGATGAGCTTAGTGGGGTAACATGCAGGCTCTGCAGTCAAACTGTCAGAACCAGGTTCTACCATCTACCAGATGCTTCATTTTGGACAAGTTACCAACTTCTGTGTGCCTCAGAGTCTTCCTCTGTCAAATGGGGATAGTTATAATGCCTATTTCATAGGATTATTGTGAGAAGTACCCGAGGTATTTTATTGCAATGTATAATCAAATTTTAGCTGCTGTTATATATATATATATATATNAGAAAAGTAGATGTCCACATAGAAATTTATACACAAATGGTACATTATTCATAATAGCCAAAAAGAAGAAATAACTCAAACATCCATCAACTGTTTGACAGATAAATGTGGTATATGCATACAATGGTATATGGTGAAATAAAAAGTAATAAAATAACACATGCTATATCATGGATGACTTTGAAAACATTATGCTAAGTGAAAGAACCAGTTACAAAGGCTCATGTATTATATGATTCCATTTATATGACCTGTCCAGAATTGGCAGATCTACATAGACTAAAAGATTAATGGTTGCTGAGGGATGGGGGTGTGTGGGATGAGAGCATTGGGAGATGACAGCTGATGCAGAGTTTCTTTTTAGGGTAATAAATAATTATGATAGATGCACAATTCTGTGAATGTACTAAGGAATTATATTGAGGTGAATTGTATGTTATGTAAATTATATCTTAATAAAGCTGTTAAAATTTAAAAAAATTAGATCTCTAAGGGTGTCAGCCACGAAATGATCAATGTCAAAAAATCAAAAAAAGATACCAGAGGATATTCCTATAATGGGAGGAATTGCACTTATTAATTACAGTACTTGATTATTGCCTGAGTTTGTTGTTGTCTGGGACCCCAAGAATTGGGCCCCTTTGAGAGAAACTCATAGTCAATTAGGCGAGAGAGGCTTGCTCACTAATTTGCTAACTCACAATGCAGCCAGAAGTGCTTTGGAAACTCATGTCCTGGGGGTTGTTGGAGACATGGCAGAGAACCCTGCTTGTGATTGAGATTGAGGCATGGAAAGTGGATTACCACACAGTCATACAACACATATGCTAAGCAGTGCTGGCCATTATACTTCCAATTCTTTTGCAGAAGCGCAAAAGAAACGGGTAAATTAATCTGAAGTTTTACATAATGACATCTTTTGGTTTAAAATTTTCAAGATGTAAAAATCTATCTAATTGCAAAGCTACCTGGTTATTCCAGGTGAAGATTAGGCTTTGGTATCTATAGTCATGGGTGTTGTATATTAATTCAATGTATACTGTATGGTTAAAGTGTCATTATACTGTTAGACTTGTAAGGGACTTTCTTTGCCCCAGACTTCTTCATTTTGGTTGCTCTTTTTGTGTCACCATCTTTATATACACAACCCTCCAATATATGAGTGAGGTGTTTAGGCTCTGTTCCCAGAATGTATCTTCATTCTATCCACATTGCTTTATCTCTACTTCTACCACTCAGTGTACAGGTCGCCATCATTGCTTGCCTGCTGTAGCATCCTAAATGGTCTCCCTGCTTCTGTGCCTGTCTTCCATTCATCTCACAGGAGCCACCATTATTATTATTGCTTTACAACACAAATTGGTTTATGTTATTTCTTATGACTCTTTGGAAAGAGTCTTAAGAAAGACTTCCTTTGGCAGTTGGAAAGAAAACTAAATCTTTATGATCCTGCCCTTGCCATCTTCTCTAGCCCCTCATTTGTTCACAGGGCTTGGATGATTCCAGTCCACTCCAGCTAATATTGCCCCACTATCCCCAATGCCAGACACTGCCACATTGTCTTATTCTGCTTTTCTCATAGTACTTATCACTATGTGGAGTTTTCTTATTTGTTTGTTTACCTATTTATGATAAATAGTTCTTGCTGTATTTGTCTTGCTAATTGCAATTTGTTCAACCTTCAGAACAGTGTCATACAGTCCAGAATGCATACATAGTTGTTGAGGGAATGAATGAATGAACTGGGTCCCTCAGATTGGAACCTGGAAATGAATAGAAGGATGGGTAGTGTTCCATCCGAAGAGATAAGTTATGCCCTTCATAAGTATATTTATTGGGGCATACTATTTTGTGAGAATTATTTGCATGAAATAATGTGAAACATATTTGCTTTGGAGTATTTGATATCAGCAAAACCTTGTACCACAGAAATAATGTCAAAATTAAGTGATCAAATTTTAAATATAAACCAATTTCAACCAAATTTTAGATAGAAACAAATTTCAAATTTTAAATATAAACCAATTCTACATGTTAGACACATGTTACATGTCTAACATGGAGAATTAAAAGTTCTAAATTAGCTGTGACTGAATAATTCAGTCACTTACTCTTACTCATAATGATAAAATCAATACTTTTCCCTCACAACTCTGATTCATTTTTCATACCTGTAGTAGTACTGTCTTTTCAAACACCTTAGTGAGGTCTTAATACAACAGTGTAGTGTCTTTAATATTATTATCTTCTTCATATACTGTGAATTTTCAACAAAAAAGTACAACAATGTTTTCTTCAATATAATTGAAAATATTCTGCTCCTGTTTAAATGAAATTAGAGTTTTAAAATGTAGTTTTGTATTATATGAAAGAACTGGAGAGACATTTTTAAATAATAAGTATCTCCAGTACATTTAAAATCAGGTTCAATTCTCACACAATCTTTTCAAAAAAACACTTAATGAGTATTTTATTCAAAAAGTAAATGCACATTCAAAAGGAAACAACCCCCTGTATCATAATATCTAGTGTTGGATCCTACATTCAATAGCATTATTTTAAACATATGAAAAGAGATGAATTAAATGATATATATATTTTTTAACTTTAAAAGTTTCCTGCATATGAGAGCCAAGATATGAAAAATTAATACTTAATTAGAAGTGCTGCTGCTTTTCCAAAGGTTACCAAACAGGATTTCAATAATGCTCATTTCTATACAAAACGTTATTATAAAATATTTCCTGAACTTGTGGATAATGCAATCAAAATAGTATTGCCATACATTTAGACATTATAAAAAGCAGCTTTATTGAGGTAGAATTGATATACAATAAACTTAATCTGTCTAACATGTAGAATTTAAGTTTTGATGTATGTATATACCTGTGAAGCCATCACCACATTTAAGATAAGAAACATATCCATTACCTCCAAAAGTTTCCTCTTGACCCATGGAGTGGCTCTTATCTATCACTAGATAAACTTTTTCTTCAGCATTCAGAACAATTTATTGAGCACCCACCATGTTTTAGATAATGAGCAGGATATTGGAAACTGAGTGGTCAGCTGAAACAGACAGGATCTAGACTCTTATAGAACTTACCCTGCATCAGAAAGACAAATACTAAACAAATAATTATGTAAATAAATAAATATAAAATCACCACATATATTGCACTCTGAGCAAGGTAATCTGTATCTGTTTATGTTGATTGTATCCCCAAATATTTCTAGGCCTCCACACCTATATCAGAAACCCTTTAAAGTTGCTTATAGGGATTTTGCAATGTATCTAAAAATTCACACTAAATATTTTGTTTTATTGCATGTTATGTCTTTTATCTTGAAAACAGTATGATGTTTGATATATGAAAAGGATAACCAGTGGGGAAAAATATTATTATATAATTTATTTTCTTGATGTTGACCAGAAAGTCAATATTGAAAAAGAAAAAGGAAAGGAAAAAACCACCCAAGAACATCTTGCTTTTTTTCTCACCATGTCATATTAAGTGCTATTTCAAGGAGGAAAAGTGGCAATAATTAGGTAAAAAATATCGGGGGGGGGGAGTGCAGAATTTTTATTAAAAATCAAGCATAGTAAATGAAATAAAGATGATTATCAAGTACAGTTTTGTAATTCCATGACTTTTAATTTAGAACGAATGCCAGGCTTAAGTAAGATCATTTTCTGATTAATTGAAATAAGCTATAGCTTTCAAATATAAAATATATTCCAATTGTGTTTGAGCCTCTTCGATGATATAGCCCCTTTTCAGTGGTTCATAATTCACTATAGTGTTTAGTAGATTTACTGGAAAATCACAATTTTTTCCCTCTGACACCAAAAATCTCAGAAACAACATCTGCTGTAAAGAGGGATCATTTATCACTGTGGCTTCTTGCCAACTTTGAACTCTGAGAAAATCCACCAAATGGAGAAAGAGAATCAATACTTAATTCAGGATTATATTTAGGTATTTGTCCCAGAGAACAGAGGCTGGGGTCAGGGGCAGACACTTCAAGGAAAAGATATAAAGGAAGTAAATGGAGGTTTGTGGAAGCTGGACGCATTGAAGTTATGAGCACAGGTGAATTCGTGCCGAGTGTGGGAGCAGAGTTTACGCCTCTGGTATAGATCTGCTTGTCTATGCCAGACTGCAAATGGCAGCTTTCCCCTGCCCCCGCCCCTCCGCCTATATTCTCCTGGCTGTTTTTTGTTTGGTCTGAACACTTGAACATTGACCTAAGCCTATTAAATTGGAACCTCTTCTCTCCTGTTCCTGAATCCATGGTATCCTGATTCTGATTTGCTTCCTCAGCTTCAGCAGCCATATATTCTCTAATAGAAGTAGGGCAATTCCTGTGCCCATTGGTTTAGTTCTGTACCTAGTCCTGGCCCCTTTTAGCTTCCTCTGGCTTGTTCTTGATCGAAAAATGACAGTGCAGAAGGCAAAGGGAGACCTGTAAGTTGAGAAATACTAATAATAAGAAATTTGAATAGGTACACAGGAGCCAGATGATAAAGAATCATGCAAATCAGCAAAGGTGATAAGAATGAATGCCCCAAACAAAAGGTAGTCATTGTAGGTAGGCTCTGGGACACATGATAACTTTGTGCTTTGAAAAGGTTTTTGTGGTGATAATAGAATATGAAGCATGGATTAGAGGTAGAGAAACGCGGTTGGAGATGATAATGGTCTGTTCAATTAACAGAGGAAATGGTGATTTTGAAAAGTTAAGTTTGAATGTTAAATAAGTCATTTATAGTAATACTTCTGGAACTATGGAGAATAAAGGACAATAGTCTGTCTGCAGATAAAACAGATAATCTTCCCTCTCTAGTTGCAGATATAATTATAGATATAGATATACTTGAACTTTTTAGATGTCAGGTTAATTTCCTACTAAGTCAGAAATTCTAACATTTGAGGAGGGGAGAGTACCTGACTTAATGAAAAGAAATCAGAAAATGGGGGTTTGGGTCTCAGCTCTGGAACTTTCGAGAGGTTTAGTCGTGGGAATGTCATTTGAAGACTTTATCGAACCTATTGAACCTCAGATGAGCTTAGTGGGGTAACATGCAGGCTCTGCAGTCAAACTGTCAGAACCAGGTTCTACCATCTACCAGATGCTTCATTTTGGACAAGTTACCAACTTCTGTGTGCCTCAGAGTCTTCCTCTGTCAAATGGGGATAGTTATAATGCCTATTTCATAGGATTATTGTGAGAAGTACCCGAGGTATTTTATTGCAATGTATAATCAAATTTTAGCTGCTGTTATATATATATATATATATATATATATATATTTATTTACACAGAGTCTCATTCTGTTGTCCAGGCTGGAGTACAGTGGTGCGAGCTCAGCTCACTGCAATCTCTGACTCTCGGGTTCAAGAGATTCTCGTGTCTCAGCCTCCTGAGTAGCTGGGATTACAGGTCCCCACCACCATGCCTGGCTAATTTTGCATTTTTAGTAGAGAAAGGGTTTCTACATGTTGTCCAGGCTTGTCTCAAACTCCTGAGCTCAAGTGATTCACTCTCCTTAACATCCCAAAGTGCTGGGATTATAGGCGTGAGCCACTGTGCCCAGTCTTCTGTTATTATTTTCATTTAGTACATCCAACATTTTTTCCTACTTTGTGAGTGACATAAAATTAAATGATTTTAGTTACTAGAGGCATTTTCTTCAATCCTGCCTTTCTTTGTAAAGTCTATTAATGCAAGTTTGTGTAATCTATCGTCAATGTTAGATGTAATTGTGATGGATGATCTATTTACTGGTTTCAAGAAACTTGCTATAAAAATGCTCATTAGTAATATGTTAAACAATGTGCCTCTCTGTGTCATTTAGAATAAGGTTCAATTGCACATAATGGAAAATCCCAAAATAGCAGTGATTTAAACAAGGTAGAGGTTTGTCTCTCATATTAAAAAAAAAGTCTGAAGATATGCTCTATACTGCCTTCAGAGAACCAAAGCCTTCTATTTCTACGCTGCAGTGCTAACACATAGCTTCCATCCTCAAGGTCCCTCATAGTCCTAGCTATCCTGTTGGTGTGCCAGCCGTAACACCTATACTGGAAAATGGAAACAAGAATAAACTTATAAGGATAAAAAGGAATCCCAGCACACTGAGTCAGATTCCTTCAGCATCTACTCCTGAAGTCTCAGATAAAAGTTATGTTCATCTCTCATTGGCTTATCACATGACGACGTAGCAGATAGGGAGGATGGGAAATTAGTTATTTATTCTGCCAGTAATGTACCTAGATACAATTTGGTATCTGACACTTAACGAAAGGAGAGAATGGATTGGCAGGTAGGTAGCTAGCATTCTCTGCCATGCTTTTCAATAAATCTCAGAAATCATTCTTAAATTTGCATCATGAAAATTCTGCAGCTTTCCATGGACATAATAATAAAACTACATTTTTTTCCAAATTGTGTCTTTAAATGTAGGAAAAAGAGTTTGTGTCATCCTAGAAACAGGTTACATGAAACAGGGTTTTAAACTGCTGACACTTAGCAAAGAACTTATTAAATGTGAACCAATATAGTGTTAAACTGAGTACAATAGAGAATAGAAGCTGAAATTAATTTTGTGAAGTAGCAACTTATTAAGGTGACTTCCTGAATAAAAACAAATGGAATCTTGGAGGTGTATAAGATACTAACAAAGCAATGAATGAAGTAAAAACAAAAAAGATCTCTTTTGGTTTTTCCTTTGTTTATACCAAAAAAGGGAAAAATAAAAAAAAAATAGTGATTTTTGAAGAGACAAGTTCCATAATGGTATTTTGGGAACATCATCTCTCAGCTATGCACAAACTACACCACGAGGAAAAACACAGAAGAGCCCAGTTAGGATGCTATGGTGGCCATCTTGTCAATGGGAGTTTTCTGTTCTTACTTGTAGTTTTGGGACACCAAAAGGATTATCCAAAGCAAACTTCATTTAAAAATTTAATACTCTGTTTATTAAATTTGTATGTCACAAACATAGCTCTTCTTTAAGCTTTGAAATTTAAATTATGTTGTTCTACTTAGTCATCTAAGTAGATATACTTCAATTATTTTATTCTACTTAGCCATCTAGTAAAATAACTATAATTATTTTATTCTACTTAGCTTACAAATTTTGAAAATCACTTTTAAAGAGGTGTTTAATGTTTGATTCCATTTATAAACTTAAACTCCCTTAAACATTTTAAACTATATTGACGAAGTTGATACATTTCCTTTTTATATTTAAGTTCTTTAGTCATCTGAAAAAGCCTTCTCAACATTTAAGTAACTATCATATAGGATAAATTTAAATTATAAAAGATATGTCTTAGGCTTTTTAAAAGTCTCCAATACTGATTAACTTTGACATAGAACCTTTGCCAATTAGTCTCATCAATTTAATTTGGAATTGCACAAATGATTTTAGTAACAGGTCAAATTCTCCTAAATATAGTGATTATTTCTAAACCTTACTAGAAAATATTAGTACTATCAAGTTTGATTTACTTAATCATATGTGTGTGTGTGTGTGTGTGTATGTATATATATATATATATATATATATATATATATGTATATTTCTACAAGTTTACAGCTATTAATTCTCTAGGAAACAATTATGCTTTCCAAACAATTTCAGGGTTAGCATGCTAAGCACTATTGGAGGTTATGCTTTTAGCTGGCTGAGGTTGAACATTAACCAGAGATGTCATCTGAGACCTTTGAGCTCTAGCATTACAGATATCTTTGAAAATGTTCTGATATCTTTGGCTGTCAATGAGCCTGAGTCTTCCAGATTCAAGTCATCTATTACTTAATCCTTTTTTCTACTACAGAAATCCGCTGGTGGTCCATTTGGTTGATTTCAACTAGTCTATTACTATGTCACTCCACTCTAAACTCTTTGCATATTTTTTTTTTCTTATTAGGACTGGCAGGTACAGTTCTTTTAATGACATTGAGTTGGATTTTGTTTACCTCCCAGTGCTTCCTCTACCTGGTTCATTTTTGGTTAAGGGCTAAACTTAGAGCCAAGACAGCCTGAATGAGGGTGACAGCAACTGAGTGGAAACAAAGTGCAAAATGGAAAGGTATTAGGAAGGGAGAATAGACAGTAGACACTACGGCTGGGGATGGATTCCAGGAAGAGGAGACCACATTGGACAAAGACCCCAGAAGAAAGGTAGAGCTTAGCAGCCCCAAATCCTCACTCCATATCTGCCCACCCCCACCATCCCTGGCAATTATTATGCATAGAGGATAATGTTCTCTCCTGCTGCATTCCTGTGGGAACACCCAACCTAAAATACTTATTTAAACTAAGGTGTAGGAAATTTGTAATTTCAGAGCTTCCCTGGGTCTTTTGGTAGCCAGAATTTGCTAAGTCAGGACAGACAGCTCAGTTACTTGAAGAGATACATTTGTCTTACCCACCAGAAAGCTTCTCACTGTGTTTGGAAACTAGAGGATGAATATGAGAGTAGTGGTGGGAATGGACACTAATAACGAAAAGTACTGTCTCCTTGCTGGAAAAGGGAGTGTGTGAAGATCATTCAATTTATATAGAATAGCCTTCTCTTCAGTATGAACCTACTTGGTATAGTTTTTAAAAATTCACTTCTTGTTCTTTTGTATGTGTGTGTCAAGAAAAGAGACGTGCCAGTTTGATACAATAATTATTTTCTAATTGAGCAGGAAGAATGAGGAAGCATGTCACACTAATGGAAGGACTTCATCTCTGGCAGGTTCTTAATATGCCACCCTCACCCACTCTAGTTCCCTCCCTCTGTTTATTTCATTTTAGATGGAATTACCCAGTCTTTGAGCACTAGATCATTGAGTTCAGCATATTGCACTGGTCTCAAGATGGTAAAGGTTTTTTTGAGTGGAAAAGGAGTTGTCAGTGAGAAGCTGTGAGAGCATTTGGGGGGAAAAGATGAATGAACAGAAGGACAGGGAAGCAAGTCTAGAGATTGGCACATGCCCTCAAGGAGACTCTCTGAGAGTGAACTGTTTTCCCCTTTTCCTTTGAACTATGGTGACATCATATTTACCCTAAAGTTCTGCATTTCAATTTTAAAAATGTTGATGTAATTTCAGATTACAGAAAAGTTGCTAGAATCTAAAAAAGAACATTTTTCTCTACAGTATTTGCTTTATTCTTCTCCCTTCTTTCTCTATATTGTTTTTTTGGAACTGTTTGGGAGAAAGTTGCTGACATGAATCCTGATACTCCTAAATATATCAAAGTGTGTTTTCTTAAGGCAAGCACATTCTGTTACATAACCACATCACACTGATTAAAATAAGGAATTTAATATTAAAACAATACTACTATCTCATTTACCGACCTTCTTCAGATTTTATCTTTTGTCTCAATAATGTTCTCTATATCATGTGTTGCATTTAGTTGTCATGTTCTTTTAGTCTCTTTAACTTGGAACGGTCTTCCTTTGAATTTCAGGATATTGATCTTTTTGAATAGTACAGGCCATTTGTTTTGTGGATCACCCCTCAGTATGGGGTTGTCTGATGTCTCCTTGTGGCTTTGGCAGGAAGTCATGTTGCGTAGCTCCCAGTGCATCCTACCAAGAGGGACATGATGTGAATATTCTGTTCCTGTTTATGTTAGCATTGATCACTTGGGTTAAGATGAGACTGCCAGGTAAGTCCTCTAAGGTTGTTATTTATCTTTTGGTAATTAGTGTTATCTGGTAGGAAGATTAGTTTTACCTTGTTAATCAATCTTACATTGTCATTTCACTCTGTATATTTGGAATTAAAATTTTATTGTTGTTTCCTTTAATTTTTTATTATTCTTTTCCCCAAAGGAGTCTTACTTGTCTACCTGCTTATTCTCAGCTCTGCTGTAGGTACCCACCCTTACAGCTTTGCTGGCCTAGGCCTGCAACCCTGTCCTCACTGGCAGCTGTCCATACTGGCAGAGTGTTGATGGCAGAGGGAGGAAGCCACAGCTCCCATTGCTCCCTCATCTCTTCAGCCTAGAACACAAAAAGCAAGACTCCGTCTCAAAAAAAAAAATGTACTGCACTGAGTTTTGGGGGTTACCAAAATAATTCTATAAGATGGAAAATAAGATCTTCCCTTTAAATTCATGACATTCACAAAAGGTTTGCAAACTACAAAGGTATAGTTTGCCTTATACCTTTGTTACAAAAGACATTGAAGCAATTTGTTCTGTAGACCTTATATACTCCTCTTTTTCTATTATGTGGGAAGCTTAGTTCCTGCATGAGATCAGATAAACAATAAAACCAGTATTATCACACTTAATAACTAATATTAATTCTTTCATATTGTTACACATCCAGGAAAAGCTCAATGTACATTAACTTTTAGTGATTCTTTGCACACAAGTTGGATATAAAAACTGAAGAAAATTTTCTTGAGAAAAACCCTTATTATTGGTGTAAATGTACAGTGATTGTGAAAAGAAACATTTTACTCCGACCTACAAAAAATCTTATTGCTTCTAGTTTTTCTTTACAGATTAGATAGTGGAAAAATTTATAGAGTAAAACATAGATATTTCCTTTTGAATGTCTTTTTCCAGACATATTAGCTAAGATGTTCAGGGAGTGTGTGTGAGAAATGAGATGGCATTTTCAGTAAGAGCTAACAAGAGGAGTAAGCACATATTGAATTTTCCATTCTGCCAAAAACCCGCTCCAAGGAATATTTCATCTTAAATAATAAGAGGAAAAGCTAATTTCACATTCTTTCAATTTCATTTTAGATTGTTTTCTAGCATTGGAAAGTAGATTGTTTTCTAGCATTGGAAAGTAAAGAGAGAGTTTTCTTTTTTCTTATCACAACACTGCATGTCTTAAAAATACCAGCAATTAAGAGAGTTGAAATAGTAAGTGAATTATTTGGATTGGTCACCTTGAAGAAGCCTAAAGAACTTGGCAGGCATTCAAAAACTGGAGATTGAATGAGTTAAGGGCAAAATTGATCTGTCTTGCAGCCTTCTATCTAAAAAACTGCATCCTTTTGTTGCACTCTTGGAGTCTAAACTCTCTTGTTTCAAACACTGAGAAGTTTTAAAAGCCCTGACAAATGCCGGTAATATCTATCCAGCAAGGTCAGGGAAACTGCTTCCTCTTATCCAGCCATAGGTATCCAGGCAGTTTGCTCAGGCACCTAGAGTGCCACTCAAAGCAAGGTAGTCTGCCCCACTTGAGCTCTGTTCTTATTTCCTCAAAATACATTCAACTGGCTTAGCATCTGACTCAGACATAGCAGAGATACTGCTGCTGCCAGAGGGTAATAGTTTGTTCTGTTATCCTAGAATGCCTTTGCACCGAGAAAATGAGAATCTGGGCAACTCAGTGAATTTTCCATCCTGTGGATTTCTCACTGGCTGTTCCTGGCTCTATTTCTTCCTCTATTTTAGAGGGAATAGTCATCCTGCTTTTCAGGCTATCACCTTTTCTTTGGAATCAGCTGGATGCATTTAATGCATATGGAAAAGATGCTTAGAGGGCAGGTAATAGAAATAAGAATAAAATATTTCATTTTTTTTCAGTTTTCTTGGAGAATGAGATATTCTCTGTAAGTGTATTTTTCTAGATAATTGAAATCTATGCCTTACATGTCAAAACTTGTTTTTAACTTTGAGAAATGATGTAGCACAGTGGTTAAGCACACAAACTTTGAGGCAAATTGTATTTAATCACTTTCTACCTTTGTAACTTCAGGCACTTAGCCCCTCATGCCTCAATTTCCTCATCTGTAAAGTGGAGATAATAATAGACCTTATAGGGTTATGGTGAGGATTAAATAGGATTAAATGAGTTAATATATGTAAAACATTTAAAACAATGTCAAATATAGAGTAGTCATATAGAAGAGTTACTATTATTATTAATTTATCCATTCATATACAAATCTTACCATAAAAGGGTACCCACCTTCTTGTTATCTTTTACAGAATATATTGAACATTGACTACTCAGTGTCTTCATACTCAGGGAAATAATATAGTCATTTCTTCAGGGAGTTCTATGATGATGCTGATGATGAAACAATAGCTAATATGGTTTCATGAATGTTCTTGGTTTATCCCTGCAAAAAACCTCTAAGGCAGCTACATTAATGGTCTCAGAAGGTGGAAGTACTTGTCCAACTTCACACAGCTAGAACTGGATGTGAGATACAAACTCAGGGCTGTCTGACCTCAAAGTTCTTGGTCACCTTACCACATTGCCTTGTGGTCAGGTCTCCTGATTCCACACCAGTAATTCTCCAACTGAGTATCCTGCAGAATAACCAGGAGGGCCTGTTAGAACACAGATTTCCAGCTTCTACCTAGAGGCTTGGATTCAGTAGTTTTGGGATGGAAGCTGAGAATTTGCATTCTAAGTTGCTAGGTGATACTAGTGCTGCTGATCCACAGGAACCACATTTTGAGAATCAATAGTTTCACTAAATGCCTCCAGACAATATTCAATATCATTTTAAAAAAAATTTCTCTCTCTCTTTTTTGAGACAGAGTCTCACTCTGTCACTCAGACTGGAGTGCAGTGGCACAATCTTGGCTCACTGCAACCTCCGCCTCCCGGGTTCCAGTGATTCTCCTGCCTGAACCTCCTGGGATTAAAGGTACATGCCACCATGCCTGGCTAATTTTTGTATTTTTTTAGTAAAGACGAGGTTTCACCATGTTGGCCAGGCTGATCTCGAACCCCTGACCTCATGATCTGCTCGCTCGACCTCCCAAAGTACTGGGATTATAGGCATGCACCACCACACCTGGCCTTATTTTCTCTTTACTATCAGTTGCTGCTTGAAGCTATCAATGTATTCTTTTGCTTTTAAACACTATTCTATGCACATCTAACCATTTAAAAACTCTCTATAATCCACCTTCTGTGGTATTTGTGGATTTTTTGTCAGCAGTTGCTGTTTAGAGGTTCCTTTTATTCACAAATCAGTTCACAGGTGCATTTGGCTCATGAATGCCATTAGGACCTTCACTTATTTTCTTAAATATTGCTTCTTTTAATTTTAATGTAAAAAAGGTATTGAGTGACTATGATTCCTGAATTTAAATCTCTATCATATGCCATTTTTTTTCTTCCCAATGTTGAGGACTTCATGCTTATTGTTAAATCAAACTAAATATGGCCTGAGAAGGACTCTGTGCTTCTATATTTGAGTCCTTGTGAATGAACGGTAACATAGCTTAACAGTCAGATAAAATTGAAAGCCTAACTTAATAGTATGCACCTGTAACAATGGCTGAGGGTTGGCCAATCCCAGCTGCTGTGCTTCAACCACTCATAGATACTGAATGGTCAAACTGCGTTCAAATAGGGCAAACGTCTAGCTGTAACCAATCTCACTGTTTCTGTACCTCACTTCCTATTCCTGTAAGTCACTTTACCTTTTTTTGTGTATAAATTTGTTCTATCTATGAGGCACCCCTGGAGTCTCTGTAAATCTCCCGTGAGAGTTCTGGGGGCTGCCTGATTCACGAATCGTTCATTGCTCGATTAAACTCCTTTAAACTTAATTCAGCTGAAGTTTTTCTTTTATCAGATGGTGTCAAAAGCAGGATCGAAGTGGAGCTTCTACCAACCTCCAGGAGTGCTGAGTGAACATGCAAGGTACCTCCAGGACCCACTTGTGTTCATGGGTCTCTCAGAGCTGCTGGGGATTGTGGGTAAGTTCCCTCTCAGATTTCGGAGCTCCAAGGATTTGTATTTTGAGCTCTCCGAGCTTCTTTGCAGAAATTTCTGATCCAAACTGGGTTTGGAGTCATGACAGAAACTGGACTGGGTCCAGGAATGGATTTGATGTGGGAATTAACTGGCTTGGATCCAATTAGAGGCCTCTTACATCTGAACTGGGTCAGAAATGAACTGGTAGTAAGCTGTAATATTGCTGGCATTATAAAATTTGGCTTTGGAAAATTCACAGGGATTTTTGTGTTCTATCCCTTTGTTTAATTTTTATTGTGCACTTAGGTAGGAAGAATCATTGGCTAAGTTAATCAAGAGAACCTGAGAGTAAAGCCAATGTTCTAGATAAAAATGGGATCCTTAATTTCTGGAAAACTGAGTTCCTTCTGGTTTATACTTTAGGCCTGGGAAGCAGAAAAGTCATACAGAAATGGCAAAATCTTACCAAAGATAGCTTACACTGGAACATTCTGAATGAACAACAATGCATTGAAGTACATTTAACAATGAGGGCTCTCGGTAAAGTCCCCTTTGGCTAAGACGGCTTTGGCACTACAGGATGTCAACTGCCATTCTCTTTGTAATAATCTGCCTTGGACTCTTTGCTGATGGCTGTGGGTTATGGGATTAGACAAGTACAGGATTGTGGGACATGGGGAGCTTTCCCCCCTAAAAGGGGAAAATTGAGAGCTGATGAGACTGCTAGATAAGATCCCTTTTCTACTGAGAAACAGCCACCTGAAATTTTCAGTGTTGCTGCAATGGGTGGGTCTTTCTCTGGCCTCGCTAATCATTTTGCCTTTCCAACCCTGCTACAGGCAATGCTTTTCTCTCTCTCCTTTCCTTTTCTTACCTTTTTTATCACGCAGGGCAACCATCTTGCCCAGAGACTACATATTGGAACTCCTGGTCAGAGGTTGGTCTAACGATGATGGGGCCCAACCAGGGGCAAGTTTGAGCCTTGCCAGTTTGCTATTGGGTGCTAAGCAGAGTGGCTAATGTCGTTGGTTTGTCACATGTATTTTAGTCTGGCCAGAACAAAAAAAGATAATTTTCCTTTATGATGTGGCTTGGCCCCCAGCGTGATGGTGCGGGAAGCTGAGTCACTAGGGCTGCTCAGGAAAAGGGAATCCAGAAACCTGGCATGCCAGCAGAAGTGTAAGAATTTCTTACCAGTGAGATTTTGGGCTTCTCTCTCTGTGTGTGCAAATGGTTGAATGAATGGTAAAAATCGCTTTTTCTCCATCTTGCTTTATGTCCTTGGGAGCTTCACTTTGTAACCATGTGGCAGTACTTTTGCTTGGTCTCCACATTCTAGGGAAGAAGAGTTTTAGGGTTTACGTCATAGTTAGCTCTAAAAATTATCTTGAGTAGTTAAAAGAGTTTTCAAGCTCAAAATTAGCTACCCTAGATTCCTTCTGGGGAGGGAAGTGGAGACAGCTCTGTGCTGTAGCTTAGTAGCTAAGGTTTTGGCATTTCATAATGGTAGTTCAGGTTCGATTTCCCTGCTTATGAAGCAAGTCCTTTTTGCTTTAATATCTGCATGACCTTGTCTAGTCTCTTCTCCTCCATGTAGTATCTTAAATTTTCCTTTCTCTTAGCACCCGGGAGGTTACCTTTGGTAAAAAGTTCAAAAGCCAGAAATATCAGCTGTTTGGGCTGACTAAAATCAGGTAATAAAAAAATTTTGAAAGGACTTTATTAAAGAGTGCTATGGTGAAAAGTCAGCTTAATTAAAAGCAGATATTCAGGCTCTAACAGCCTGGACTCCTGGAAAAACAGGAGGCATCAGAAACCCCTTTACTGTCCGAGTTCTTCCAAGGGCTCTGCCCTAAAGCCAATAACCAATTAAGAAACACAAAAACTGGCAAATGAAAAATCTTAACAACTACTGTAGTAATCTCCTTCTGTCTGTCTGTGCCATTATATATGTGTTGTGTGTAATGTTTATATAAAAGAGCTCTAATTAATCGGCTTAAACAAAAATAAGCACTTAAATATTTTGAAAGCAAAATAAAAACTGCAGTGCCTTTTAGTTCATGTAATTTTATCTTTGGGAAATAAAAACAACTTTAAAGATTGTTAATAAAGACATTTTGTCTAAATTATGCACATCAGATATTAGGTTTGCTAAATGCTTTAAGATCATAAACTGTTTTGATTTTTGAAAGTAGTTCAATTATTTTGGAGACATTAAATTCTGAAAAGGCCTGGGGATATATGGAATTACAGATGACCCCTAACTACGCAAAGAAGGTTATATAGAAAAGAGATTTTATATAAGAAAGGATGTTGTATGCTAAATTATTGTCCTACAGTAAAATGACTGGTCTTTAAAAAGAAGAATGTTTTGGACAAGTCAGGAAGTCTAAATATGTCATATATGGTCTGTATAAGTCGTGAAGTTTCTCCCCAGAAGAAGATGGCATCCTCGGTGCAAACAGGTTTCCCAAGATCATGGATCAAGGCTTCTACTATCACAAGACTCTTATCTTTGACTATTTTTTCCTTCTTTATGCTTCTATGAATAGTAGAAATGAAAAGGGGTCTATTATTTGCCCTTATAGGGTACACTTTTATTTGTGAAGGATTTTGCAGCCAGCCTTATACATGAATAAACTTACACTTTAATAGATAAAAGAGGAAGGTGCAATGTAGGTGAGAAACTTTGGTAGTATATATGTTGCCTCATGATCAGTCAAAACTCCTCTTTACCCACATCATGGATTAAAGAGAACATGGCCAGAAGGCCTTTACTCTTCTGAAAGGACATCATTTGTTAGGTCCTTTTCCCATGGTTTAGAATAAAAGAGGCAATAATTATAATTGTCACTCTCATAATAGGCTCTAAAGCAAATTCAACTTTGAAGGCTATTGCTACACACAGACTTTAAATTCTCTTGTGGAAGTTATGCTAAATAATAGAATTGGCTAAGCAGAAAAGTGCCTGTGTGGCTGCTGACACTGTGGCCTATGGAGAAATACATCAAATGTAGATTATTAAAATCAGTTGTAGTGGATTAGTGAAAAGACCACTTAGTCAAGCAAGTAGACTCTTCATCCAGTTCATGCTTTAATGTATTTAATTTTACACAGTTTGGTGTATGGGAACCTTGGGTAAGGAGTATACCCCAAACTATTATCTTCCCGATAATCATAATAATAGTCTCCCTGGTGCACAGTATTCTCTCAAAGGTTTTAAATGTTTGCATGCAGCCACCTCTAGAACATCAAATGGTCTCTCTTCAACTGGAATAACAAAAGCAAAAAGAAATGTGCTACCATGAGGATGCTATAACCTGTGAATGATGTGCTGAAACCAGAAACCCAAAATGGTGGTAACTGAGAGTGGCCCCAAGGTCCTAAGTATTGGTTACACTTTCACTGAAGTGAGAACCTGGCCAAAACAGGGAAATTTTTCTCAAATAAAATTATGGGAGGCCATTATTTTGGACTGAGCTCATGCACTAGGCCCCAACAAACCAAACCAAACTAAAATGGAGTTACTCATGCTAAAATGTGACATAATCAAACCAAGGATTTAAGAAAACACATGAATCCTAGAACAGACTGGGTTTTGTTTTTCTCCTGTAAACAGGATGTTCCAGCATAAGGATGTACTCTCTTATTAGGTCCTTATTCCCTCCTTGCAAAACCCACTGTTCTACCGTTTCTCAGTGGATTTCAAAACCACATAAGTACATTTACGATAGTGATAGTAACATCAATGACTAAGGTTTTGGTCAATCTCTCAAAATTGAGAAAATGATCAAAAGGGGGAATTGTTAAAGCAAACTAAATATGGGCTGGGAAGGACTCTATACTTCTATATTTGAGTCCTTGCGAATGAACTGTAACATAGCTTAACAGTCAGACAAAATTGAAAACCTAACAATAGTATGCACCTGTAGCAATGGCTGAGGGTTGGCCAATCCCAGTGGCTGTACTTCATCTACTCATAGATACTGAATGTTCAAACTGTGTTCAAATAAGGCAAGCGTCAAGCTGTAACCAATCTCACTGTTTCTGTACCTCACTTCTAATTCCTGTTTATCACTTTACCTTTTTTTTCTATAAATTTATTCTGACCACCAGGTACCCCTGGAGTTTTTGTGAATCTGCTGTGGTTCTGGAGGGCTGCCCAATTCACAAATCATTCATTACTCAATTAAACACTTTTAGTTTTAATTTAGCTGAAGTTTTTATTTATCACCATCAAAGATTATCCTATAATAGGGCATAGGAAAATCTAGCAGTCCACTCTGACTTGGCTTTTTAGTCTCCTCAACTCAGGAATATAGTTCCAAGAACCTGGTGTGTATCTGCTTTCTTGTTTTCTATCTATTTCTTCAAATCCAATCTTGTCTTTTATCAATACAGCTCTAAAATCCTGTATAAGCCATGAAGTTGTCACAGAATTAGGTCTAGAAAGATTTTGAGGAGAGGTAGGATTCTTTTTTTCTTCAGGTAACATAATAGATCCTTGATTCCTGAGTTGCTTCTTCTTAGATTAACAGTGTAGGAGTCAGAAACTCACAATTCTAGCCTCTTCTGATGTGATCAATTTCCCACTCTATTAAATTACAGATAACTTTGGGTACACGTCTGTGAGAAACTGGGCTGTCATGGGGAGCTATATTGACTCACTTGTTTTTTGATCTCAGGTTGGTCTTTTGCATTGCTTTTTTGGCTGTTCAGTAGTAAATGGAAATAAACACAACCTTAAACATAGCCCAAGTCATTACTGTAGACCAAACTTTATGGTCTAGTTAATTCTCATTCTCTCACATTTAGTTTCCTGTTCTAAACTCATATTTTATTTCAATATTGCCACATAGTTTTATATAGGCATCTTCTACCTTATCCCATGACAGTCATCAGCCAAGCCCGCTCTGTACCTGTCATTGGGCTTTGTGTTGCAAGAGAAATATAAACAAAATTTTGTTTAAACCCCTGCAAGTTGGATTTTCTATTACTTTTAACAGAATACATTTCTTAGTTGACTTCCTCATATAATCAGAATCCTAGAAGATAGGATTATCCTGGAAGTGGTTAATTCAGTAGTTCAACAAAGATGTCAGAAATTGAAGGTCTTGCCATTTTTCTACTTCATAGTTGCTTGATGATTGTAGCAGCTTCAGACATCACATCCCTTCATACTAATGTCAAGAGAGAGGGAAAATAAATCTTTCTGTTCTGGTCTTTTTTAAGAGAAGAAAAACATTTTTGAAGTCCCTCAGCCTATTTCTTATGTCTCCTCAGACAGAATTTGGTCAGTGCCCATACCAAACTAAATGTTTGCCAAGGAGGAATAATAACCATGTCTGGCTCTGGCCAATCAGGAGTCACTGCTGGGGATGGAGATGGGTCCTGTTTTCCTAGAAGGAAATATTACATTGGTGCAAAAGCAACTGTGGTTTTGTAACTGCCCAATGGGTTCACCTTGCCTGCTGCCTAGACAGAGCTGATTTCTCATAAAGAATTGCAATGGTGAAAGAGTAATTTTAATTGCCGTGGGGAGACTGGAGTTTTATTATTACTCAAATCTGTCTATGAAAGCATTCAAGTATTAGAGTTTTTAGGATTAATTTGGTGGGTGTGGGCTCGGAAAGTGGGGAGTGCTAATTGGTCAGGTTGAAGATAAAATAATAGGGGGTCAAGTAAGTTCTTCTTGCTGACCTCTGGGTGGGATCATAGAACTGGTTGAGCCAGATTATCAGTCTGGGTGGTGTCATCTGCTGCAGGGTCTGCAAAATATCACAAACACTGATCTTATGTTTTACAACAGTGATTTTATTCCTAGGAGCAATTTGGGGAGGTTCAGACTCCTGCAGCCAGAGGCTGCATGGCCCTTAAACTGTAGTTTCCAATCTTGCAACTAATTTGTTAGTCCTACAAAGGCAGACTGGTCCCAGGCAAGAAGGGGATTTTTCAGGAAAGGGCTGTTATCCATTTTGTTTCAGAGTTTAAACTATAAGCTAAATTCCTTCCCATGGCTAGTTTAGCCGACGCCCAGGAATGAACAGAAAGAGTTTAGAGGTTAGAAGGAGGATGGGGTTGGTTAGGTCTGATCTCTTTCACTGACATAATTTCCTCAGTTATGATTTTTGCAAAAGTGGTTTGTTTTTGCCTCTTTTTTTAATTGCAAAGACCTCAATTACTTTTTTACCAACCTAATAGCTACTTGGAGGACAATTAATAAAATCAAGGGTCTGTTAGAAGAAAGAGGTGGGGAAATGGATAACAGCTGTTGATATAGCAACTGACAGTGTCTAGCACTAAAATACCACTGGCCTCTTTGACCTGAGTCACTTTCATAGGTTCTTACAGCACTTAGGAGAGAAAGCTCCTCAGTGACATATTGGATATTCTGGTAATTTGACATATGGAAACCCAAACTAACTTTTATTTGGGCAAGTTAATTAAATTGGTAAATGAATGTTATGTAACTTTTTTTTTCTTTTTGAGACAGAGTCTTGCTCTGTCACCAGGCTAGAGTGCAGTGGTGCAATCTCAGCTCACTGCAACCTCTGCCTCCTGGGTTCAAGCGATTCTTCCGCCTCAGCCTCCTGAGTAGCTGGGACCACAGGTGCGTGCCACCACGCCCGGCTACTTTTTTTTTTGTATTTTTAGTAGATACGGGGTTTCACCGTGTTGGCCAGGATGGTGTTGATCTCTTGATCTTGTGATCCGCCCCTCTTGGCCTCCCAAAGTGCTGGGATTACAGGCATGAGCCACTGCGCCCGGCGAATGTTATGTAACTTTGTAGAATGGTGCAGGATGATGAACCCCAGCCCAACAGTAATAAAGCTATAGTTGGAAAAGATATTTTGTTTTAAAAATAATCATTAAAGATAGGTAACAAAATAGTCCTTGCAGAAGACTTACTTTCACTTTACCTTTTGGATAACCTTAGCTTTTTGGAGAATAATTTCATTCTAGGGCAGGTTACCTTAATACAAGTATCTCAAAAATGTGAGGCTACCTATATATGAGAGGAAAGTGAGATGATATGACTTCCTAGACATTTTTTTAAGGTGAAGATCTGAGGTGGCTCTTAATTAAGTTTTGCCGGGTTTTCCTGAGAAATTTTGTCTCTGCTCTCAGATTTATTCCCAGCTTTAGTGGTTTGTAAGGTTGACTGAAGAGCCTGGTCACCTCAGAACTGTGAGGGCAGGGCCCAGAAGAACATGAAGAAGGATCCTGGTGTTTTATGATTAGAAGAGTATGTTTTTTTAATACTTAGAAATGAATAGAACTAGTAACTATAACATGAATAAATGAGGTAAGGCATAGCTGAGCAGAATTACGAGACAGACTGTAATAAACAATGCATGTTTATTTTGGAGAGATCAGCTTGAAACAGTGAGCCTATTGAGTCTTGCTATCACTCAAGGTGGAATGAACAATAGGGACTTTTTGCTCTGTAAAGAGATTAGGTTAGCCAATTCTTAGTGGTTTTTGGTCTATATAACTTCCTTAAAGATCTGCATTGGCATACTTATTATAGGAGATGCCCTTTCCCACTAGAATGTACCCATGGAATTTAGGGATGTTTTTATCTATTTCAAAAATCATTTTCTTATCCTTTAGTTCTTATCCCCTAGATACAGAATCATGTCTTCTGCAAACAGAAGTTTGACTTCTGCTCTCCCTATTTGGATGCCCTCTATTTCTTTCTTTTGGCTTATTGCTCTGGCCAGGACTTCCAATTACTCTGTTGAATAGGAGTGGTGAGAGAGGGCATCCTTGTCTTGTGTCAGTTTTCAAGGGCAATGCTTCCAGCTTTTTCTCATTCAGTGTGTTGTTGCCTGTGGGTTTGTCATATATGTCTCTTATTATTTTGAGGTATGTTGTTTCAATATCTAGTTTATTGAGGGTGTTGAACATGAGGAGATGTTGAATATTATTGAAAGCCTTTCTGCATCTCTTGAAATAATCATGTCATTTTTATCTTTAGTTCTGTTTATATGATGAGTCACATTTATTGATTTGCTTATTTTGAACCAGTTTCCTGCCCCCAGGGATAAAGCTTATTCAGTTGTGGTGGGTTAGCTTTTTGATGTGCTGCTGGATTTAGTTTGCGAGCATTCTGTTGAGGATTTTTGCATAAATGTTCATCAAGGATATTGACCTGAAATCTTTTATTCTTTTGTCTTTGCCAAGTTTTAGTATCAGGATGATGCTGACTTTGTAGAATGAGTTAGGAAGGAATGCCTTCCTCTCAAATTTTTTGGAATAGTTTCAGTAGGAATGGTACCAACTCTTCATCTGGTAGAATTCAGCTGTGAATTCATCTGGTCCTGTACCTTTTTTTTGGTTGGTAGACTATCTATTATTAATTCAACTTCCAGAGATGGTTATTGATCTTTTTGGAGAATCAGTTGCTTCCTGGTTCAGTCTTGGGAGGATGTATGTGTCTAGCAATTTATTCATCTCTTCTAGGTTTTCTAGTTTGTGCTCATAGAGGTTTTTGTGGTAGCCTCTGATAGTTATTTTTATTTCTGTGGTCTCAGTGGTAACATCCCTTTTGTTGTTTCTGATTGTTTTTATTTGGATATTCTCTCTTTTTTTCTTTATCTAGCTAGCAGCCTATCTTACTAAAAAACCAACTCCTGGATTCGTTGATCTTTTGAATTTTTCTAATGTATGTGTCTTGATTTCCTTCAGTTTAGCTCTGATTTTTGTTATTTCTTGTCTTCTGCTATATCCTGTTTAATTCTTAAGTGAGCTGCATGCACGTAGGAACATGATCTGTGATGTTGATTCTATTTTCTTTTACTAGTTATACAATTTCACTTTAGACAAACATAACAATTTTGTGTGTGAATTTTTTCATCAGAGGACATGTAATTAGAATATTGTTTTTAAAATGAATACCTAATGTCACTTCATTGCTTTATTAATGCTATGCACACTTTGATTTTAAAAACTCATTTCTTCATATATTATTGTACTTACAAATATAACTTTAGTTGAATCATTGACTATTAAATACCAAGTGATCAAGTGTTGTCAGTTAAAAAGGCCCTTAAAGCATAGCGGGCTTTCCTCTACCTTCCCTTTGAAACAAGCTATAAAAATTAAAGGACATGTAATGTACTTTTATCCAGTATGAAAGTAATAGATCTCTAGAAAATTATTTTAATAGCTACAGAGTCTTATTAAGATAAAGATCAAAGCAGCTTCATGGCTGCCTTAGAGTATGTATCAGTACACTTTGCTGCTGAGTGAAAATAACAAGTTATAACAACAGCATGTGGAGGAAACAGCATTTTGTTTTGTTTTTAAAGTATGGTTCCACATATGTATAAATTTTACATATAAAGACCATTATGATATACACTAAAATGAACCTTTTTAAAGTGGAAAAAAAGGGATATATGTCAGTAACAAGCATCAGTTTTATTTTTCAATGTGTCTTTATGGACATAAATTCTAGAAATTTCCATGAATTTTGTTGCAAAGTTACCTAGAATACATACTAATGATTAGTACAGACAAAGACAGAGTTTACACAACTGAATGTTGTCAATTTTCAATGGTAAAAGGTAAACAGGCATAACCAAAAATAGAATAGCAAAAAATAACAGAAGAAAGAACAAAAACACAAACTTTCAATCTTAAAAGTTATGTTTAATTTATTAGCTATGCTATTCCTCATTATTATATCTGACGATGAGTACAATATTGGTAAGCAAGAATGTGAAATAGCTTATTATTGTGTTTAATATCCCCTTGTGTGAAATAATATTGGCATTTACATTCATAGGAGCACTATAGTTTAATTTTTGTTAAGACTCATTAACAAGCACATTTGTAATATGAAAGAGTTGGGTTCATTTCACTTTACATAAAAGCAACTTTGTGCACAGAGCTCATTAATTTATCCTCAAATCATGTGTAAATTATTGAACCAGTCTTGTTTTGCTAGATAAGTAGAATATGAAAATGAGGTCTCAACAGGCAATATTTATTAATTTCTGAAAAGTCTTTATATATTTCTCTTCTACTTCTTAAAGATACAGGGAGAATTACAGCATTTCTGATTTATTAAGGAATGAGTACAATCCCGTTAACCCAAAACTTTAGAGCAGGAGTTGAACTTGAAGATTTCTTTAATTTGGTTTGCCATCCTGGCTGGGCTCAGTGGCTCACACCTATAATCCCAGCACTTTGGGAGGCCGAGGTGGGCAGATCACAAGGTCAGGAGATCAAGACCATCCTGGCCAACATGATGAAACCCTGTCTCTACTGAAAAATAAAATAAAATAAAATAAAATAAAATAAAATAAATAAAAAAATCAGCCAGGCGTGGTGGCACATGCCTATAGTCTCACCTACTGGGGAGGCTGACGCAAGGGAATCACTTAAATCAGGAGGCGGTGGTTGCAATGAGCCTAGATCGTGCCACTGCACTCCAGCATGACAACCAGGCAAGATTGTCAAAAAAAGAAAAGAAAAGAAAGAAAGGAAGAAGAAAGAAAGAGAAAAAGAAAGAAAACATCCTTTGTGAATTCTTGAATTCTTAGATTATGTGTTCGTTTATTCTTTTTCCTAATATTTACAATGACTTTTTCCAGAAAATGATATTATGAGATTCCTGAAAATAAATGAATTGGCAGATAATTCAAGAAGATATGAAAAAACATATTAATAACAAGTTGGAACAATTCAATGTATATAATGACACCAAGCGTTAGTGAGGATGTGGGAGAAGATGAAACCATATGCATGTCCGTTGGCATGTGAATTGATTTCATCACTTTGGAGAGCAATTTGAAGTACCTTGCAAATAAAAAGATGTATATACCTTACCATCTCACTCTTTCTCTACCCTAGAAAAACCAAGGTACTTTTCCATAGAGAAATTCTTTGAGCAAGTTTGTAACAAGGGAAACAATCCATTTAACAATGAATAAATATATAAACAATGGTTTATTCAGACAATTACTATGCAAGTTTTATAATGAATGATCCAGATCTACATGAATACAATACAAAAAATGCAATGCTGAGTTTTTTTAAAAAGTTGCAAAGGATATTTGAAGTACAATACATTCACTTAAATGTTAAAAATAGTTTTATTTATGGATGGTATGGACATAATGAAAGTACAAAACTGTCCGTGAAAATAATGCACACCAGCTTTAGGATAGTGGTTACCTCTGGGAAGAATGATAGTAGGTTGAGGATATGGCTGTACTTGTGACATTTCATTTTTAAAAAAACAAAGTGAGAGAATTGAAGCAAAGAAAGCCAAATATTAACATGGGTTTAGTCTTAGTATTTTAACAACTTTATACCTATAGGTGTCTTTCACATTATCTTCTGTACTCTTTTATATGTTTAAATGGTTTCATCATGAAAAAGAAAAAAATTCCTAAGTGTTCACTCTGTGAAGGACTGCATTCAACCAAGTGAATGTAACTCCCATAGTGGGCAAAATTGAAGTAGAGGAATTGAAGAGTCTTTCTCCTAAGCTGGGCATGAAGTAGCTAAAGGAATTAATTTGTCAATGAGTGAATTTTGAAAGTGGCTATTCTCATGTTAACTTAATATATTTGATATAGCTTCTTTTTTTAAAAAAGAAAACTTGAGCAGTTAACTTCCTTAACACTCCTATTTCTGCAGTAAAAAAAATATTGACAATAATATTATATAAGAACATTATATTCAGGTTCTACTCAATGATTTATATATTTCCTCATCTAATTCTCACCATTTCTCTATGAAGCAGTTGTTATTATAAACCACATTAAAAGATGGGCTAACATGCTTTTCCCATTCACATGGCAGAGTTAGTATATTGCTGACAACATTAATCACAAAAATCATTTACTCTATGAAAAAACACATTATTAAGTAAATAAACAAAATATTAGTGAAAATGGAGATGATCCTGTCAACATTCCTTCACTCTCATTTTATAGTGAGTTCCCCATTCAGTTGCCATACCAGTATAGTTGGAAAATTAACTTAAGGAAGATTATGCTTATACACTAACAGACCCTGTATTATTCCTTTTCAATATTAAATAGAATAATATTTTTTTCTGCTTTTCTATTAGAAACTTCAAAAATAGTTTTCTTGAATATGAAAACATGGATTTCTATTAATAAGCAGCTAGCAGAATAGAAAAATCACGACTATCTCTTTTTTTTTCCTTTGAGATAGTCTTCTTCTGTCACCTAGGCTGGAGTGTGCAGTGTTGTAATTTCAGTTTGCTGCAACGTCTCCCTCTTGGTTCAAGTGATTCTCATGCCTCAGCCTCCCAAGAAATTGGGATTACAGGTGTGCACCACCATGCCCATTAATATGGCTCCTTCTCAATTTCCTTGTAGCTCATAAAATTTCTGTGTTTATAGAGTTAGATTGATTAGATACTAATTCTACCTTTGAAAAATAATAATCATTTTATAAAGAAATAGAAATTTGCTCATTTGAGCATTTAAAGAATTTTCAAATTGAGAAATTGTGTAGGTAGAGTTTTGATATAAAATCAAAGCAGAAAGATTTCCTAAAATATTCTTCAAGTATATTTAGTTTTTCTCAGAAATAGGAAAAGCTAATAAGGATGAGATGAAATTTTGTAGCAACTTGACTAGTTTTCTGAAGTAATTTAGGAATAGGCTTAATTTTTTTAAAGAATTAATTGTAGCTAAATGTATCAAGCCATCAAATGCTTCAATAAGATTTCCAGGCATTGAGCTCTGCCTCTACAAATAAGGTCTCATTTAGTCCTGATAACATTTTAAGGTAGGTATTTTTATACTCACTTCACAGATGGGAAACTGAGGATATGAGAGGTCACATAAAAAGGCTCAAGGTTGTACAGCTTGCAAATAGCAGAGTCATGATTCAGTCTAGAATAGAATTTCAATCTATGCTCTCAACTCTGCTATACTGTCTCCCTCAGGCTGTTAAGAAGAACTCTGTGTAAAACCTTCATAACTGATTTCAGGAAAAGCAGGTGAATGTGAGCTCTGAAACCTGCAACCCTGCTTTATGGCAGGTTGAGCCCATACTGCTTCTTGATGAGAAACAGTCAAAAATAAGAATAGTAACCTAAGAGCAAATCAATAAGGGAATTTTAAAAGATGGAGACAGTTTAATGGGAAAAAATGTCTTTGGCTTGGAAGACATGCTAGGGAACTATAATTTGTTTTTCTTCTTTTTTATCCATTAAAACATTTGTGGAGTAATATTCTGAATTATTTCCCAGACATAGAAACTGTAAAAGACTGCCAAACAATGAGTGAAGCTGGGTTCAGAATAAAGTCTTTTGTTTATTATTACAAAAGCAATATGTGCACATGTTAGAAAGCTAGAAAATACTGATAATCAAAGAAAATAAAAGAAACTTAGAAATGTATACCTTTCATTGTGTAGTAAACACCATTATTACCTTGGTGTGAACAACTCTACATACATTCTTTAATAATCAAATCATGCCATGCAACCTGCTTTATTACTCGATCGTAGCTTTTTAAAAAAAGGTTTAAAAGCATTTATTTTCTTTAAGGCATAAATGGAGCTGTAGAAATGTCAATACAATAAATGTCTAGCCTTGATATTTTTTACTACATTTCCATAAAACTTACTTACCTCAATACAGCATTATTTTCTTCTGTTATCGCTTCAAGATGGTTCATCATAATCATGACCTGAGACTTGATGCCAACTACTTGGTGCATGTTAGGACTTTCATGAATTGAACGATAAACTTGACAAATCAATGTCAATCATGATTTTTCTTTCAGGTTGGAAAGCTAAGCCAGGGCCAAAGTTAAAATAGAGACAACTATAATTTCTGAAAGCTAAAAGAGAGCCTACAGGGTATATATTTTCCACATGAGGAAAGTGAAGAACTCCAGAATAATGTCCAAGACCACACAACTATTACTAGTTATTGGTGAGACACCATGGTAAAATCCACCTGTCCTAACATCTAGTCCATTGCTCTTTCATCTGCAGCATATTATCTCTCACTCAGGATCCCATCTTATGAGATTGCAAGATAGAGTACTGTGTGGTCTAGCCTTATTAGAGACCATGTTTCCAACCTCCAGACTCATGGCCCTGCAGAAAACAGGAACATCTCTACAATTACAAAATCCCATAAGGCAGAGTAATTGTCCCCATTGCACTTCAACAAAAGTCTTTTCTACCGTGGGAAGAACGGAGTGCCCATTCATAGATCTTAGGATTTACAATAACCATTGAAAAGGGTTTTTTGAACGATGAGTTTGGGTCCTTTGTGGGGACATGGATGAACCTGGAAACCATCATTCTCAGCAAACAGACAGAGGAGCAGAAGATCAAACACCGCATGTTCTCACTCATAGGCGGGTGTTG
>NW_016107488.1:3407341-3409818 GCF_001604975.1 Cebus imitator | reverse complement strand
AAAATAAATAAATGGGAAAAAAAAAAAAAAAAAGAAAAGGGTTTTTTGTTTTTGTTTTTTTAAAGTCTGACTGAGTTATGAGGCATGGCAAGGGTTTGAAGTAGAAGAATGAAAGCAGACCAAAAGCTGGCTAGAAAATAGCTAAAGATTTAACTGCACCAATAGACATGTTTTGTTTTCCTCATTCTCTCTCTGCCAGTTGTCATTATTATCTTTGCCATTACTAAGATTTTTAAAAAATATAACGTGTCATGCCTGCTATAGACATTGAGCTCAGTGCTTTCATATGCATTATATCATTTAATGTTATGAATCAAATTATGTTATTCACACTGTACAGATTAGCAAACTGAGGCTCAACCTGAGTGATGTAAATACTAACCTTAAGTAATTTGGTCAAAGACCTCCAATCCTAGCTGGTAATTAAGCTAGGATTCTAGCTTGTCTTTGGGTGTCCAAAGCCCATGCTATTTACAGTCTGGAATGCTATTCTTCTGATAAACATCCAGGAAAGGTTGAGGTCCCAAAACCCAAGTCAGAGTATAGAGTAAGATTGAAAGTTCTCTGGATGTTGTCATGAAAAGAGGGGTCCAAGCTGGGGCATATGGGGTTTAAGCTAAAGAGTTTTCTGGTCCACATCATCTAGGACTAAGGAATTTGATTTCTCTGACCATCCCTGAGGCTATGCCCTGGGAGTAGGGTTAGAATGGTCCCCAGGCTCAGGGTTAGGACTGTATTTTTTTATCCAGTAGCGAGCATAGATGAAAATTAGGAATTGGAGAAGAAAACTCTAGGATTTATGCTAGATGCTCATGGAGGTACCAGAGAGTGTAATTCACTCTGAACCTCCTACACACAGGCATTGATGTAGCAGACTGATCCCAGAGCTCATTCACTTCCAAATATACTTGCCAGGTACTCTCATGGGATTGGAACCTAGAGAGGCTTGAAACTGCTGATGGAAATTCATCAACCCAGGCTGTTGAGTGAGTCATAAGACACAGACTTCACTTACCCGCTGGAGTAGCATTTATATACACTGTTAACAGGGATTTTATGTTCTGTGGAATTGCTTCTTTTTCTCAGTCCAAGTTTATTTTTCATATATTTTAGAAATATTTGGCCACTGCTCTAAAAAAAGAACAGTGGTGGAGCTAAGTCAATGAAGCTTCCATGTTGTACTCAGTTCCTGGCTAATGAGAGATTTATGTCTGTTCAGTCTCAGGGCAGAGATGAGAATGATGAGGATCTTCCAGCTAATGAAAAACATGTTCAAGTGACCATATAATGGTGAAAGAGTATACTCAAGCTAGTAAATGTCACTCTGTAAGGTAGTGAACCAGCTCTAGCTCTGTATTGCCACTGTCAGAGTGTGCATATTTTTTATCTGAAAATTTATGGCAACATTTTAAAAAGTGTGATCCCCAGACCAACAGCATCAGAGAATCAATTGGGAACTTGAAAATGCTCATTCTCAGGCCCTACCCCAGACCTACTGAATTAGAAACTCTGGGGATGGGGACAAGTCTTCCAGGAGATTGTGATGCAAAGTTTGAGAAGCACTGATCTGCAGCACTACACCATTTAATTGTCAGAGCAGCTATATGACAGACCTTAGTTTTATAAAGATGAACAAAGTATGATTGTCTTTGTTTTACAGAAGAGAAATCCAAGAAATGTCAAATTAATGAAAAGATCACACAGCTAGTAACTGGAAAAACTGAGATTACAATTCATTGCAATATGGCTCCAGAATCTATGATTCTGTAGATTATCATACCATGCTACAGGTGATTTTAACTATCAACTGCATTTAATTATTTAATCTGTTTGAACATTTTCTCTAGAGATAATTATATCATATCATGTCATATATTTGATAATATATGTTTATGTTGCTTTTCATGTAGCACTGACATGATATGCACATAGGGGAGGCATTAACTCCACCTCCATTCTCTTAGTCGGGTTGGAGAATTAAATTGACACAAGACAGATTAGCAGGAAAGAAGCAAATGTGTTTATGTAATACAAGTTTTAGGTGAAAGAAGTGAAGACTCGAAAAAGCAGTTAGAGTCTATTACTTACACAGCGAATTGGACAAAGAATTGTGAGATGTAGTATGGCAGAGGGGCTTGGGCTAGGGTAGTTAACTGGGTAGAGAAGTAACTAGTAAGGTAGGGGTCAGTTTAACCTAGATGTTTTGTAAAGATTTCCTGGGCTGGGCGTGGTGGCTCAAGCCTGTAATCCCAGCACTTTGGGAGGCTGAGGTGGGCAGATCACGAGGTCAAAAGATCGAGACCATGGTGAAACCCTGTCTCTACTAAAAAATACAAAAATTAGCTGGGTGTGGTGGCACACACCTGTGGTCCCAGCTACGTGGGAGGCTGAGGCAGGAGAATTGCTTGAACCTGGGAAGTGGAAGTTGCAGTGAGCCGAGATCGCGCCACTGCACTCCAGCCTGGTGGCTGGCAACA